>NC_091469.1:113755660-114055660 GCF_036971445.1 Narcine bancroftii
AACTGTGCTGCACTTGATAGAATGGCTAGATATTAGAACCATTAGGCATTTTAGAATTAAGATATTTGGTACCATTGAAACACAAACACCATCTGTCTCAAACTTTTGCAACAGGACAGGCGGTTACATGGTACCCAGATTCACTGGAAGTACTCCTGGGCACTTTTGATGAGCTAACATTCACCTGCCACGTTGAATGTAAAACTTCATGCATTTGATTCTCAGAGAGATTTTTCCACTTGATCTCTCCTGCATGTAAACTTTCACTGAATAAAGGCTTGCTATATCTGTGGCTTCACACTCAAGTGGCTCTTCAACCACAACACCAGCACTGATGTAGGATGACTCAACAGGTCTTCAGTGCATGTCTGAGGATCTATTTTGAAGGTGAATAAGCTGCCATAAGTTCATCCTTTCCAGAGCATCTTATCATTGCGGCAGGGAGATGGGCTGGATTCAGTGGAATTTGCAAGGCAGTTGTGGAATCGTTGGGTTCACCAAAGAAAGAGACCCAGGAGAAGGGAAGTTGAAACTATGACATTTGGATGGCTATGGATAAAGATATGGTAGGATAGGAGAAACAGAATTGTGAAGTGATGAACGTCGCTTTTACAGTTAATAGCTGAATGGAAAATATGCCAGCTTTCTTCACTGGTAGAAGATGTAGGTAAAATAGACTGAAGAAGTTGCAGAAGATGGCAAAATTAAAATTGTTTGTTCATGTGAGGGTGAATATCTATACCAATGTTGCCAAATCATTAAAGACCCTCATTTCCTAGTGCAAGCTCTGTTCTTACTGCTGCCATCAGGAAAGAGCTATAGGTGCTACAAGACTTGCACCACCAGGTTCAGGAACAGCTGCTACCCCTCCACCATGAGACGCATAAATAACAAAGTCAATCAGAGACTCATTTAAGGGCTCTTACCTGTGCATTTTATTGATCTTCTTTTTGTTCTTTTTGCACAGTCTGTTTACAATTTGTTGTTTCTTTACATGTTTTATGCTGTGTACAGTTGATTTTTTGCACTGCTAATTAGTAGTAATTCTGTTGCGCCCGCAGGAAAAAGGAATCTTAGGGTTGTATGTGATATCGTGAATGAACTCTGACAATAAATCTGAAATCTGAAATGATTTGTTCCCACATTATGACTTAAATGTATTTCCATCAACATCTATCAAATATCTTCATCTTCTACAATTCAGTCTATTCTCTATGCTCGTTGGAGTAGATTACTTTCAATAATTTTCTGCCATTTCCATGAAATTCAGTAGAGTTAATATTTTTGCAATTGTTTATTATCAAACTCTTATTTGCTACTAGATGTCCCTGTAAAGCTGTTATTTCTCACTGCTATGTGGTGCTACATTCACAGTGCCCAATGACAGTTCACAAGTGTTTGTTGGAGCATTTGAGGGAGGTGTGCAGAATCAGACTTAACATGTCTTCTAAAGATCTTTTCAAGGCAAATGTACTTATTCACGACTGAAAGAAGGAAACAATAATATTTTTAGCATGGCATGGTAATTTTCTGCCAGGCATGAAAATAAATCACATAGGTTAATGAGATAAAATGGAGAAATTAACTATTTAATCACCATTGCCGACGACTCTGACTACTGTAAATGAAGTTAAAATAATACCTCATGCCAATCAGAATGAGAACCAAGTTTTACATTGAGGACACAAGGCCAATAAAATTTCTGAACAGCAATTGTTCTATTCACTAAAGACTCTGTTTAAAGCAGACTCATTTCTGAACAGAACATCATGGATTCAAGGCAAATCTCTCCTCTGGAACAGCACAAATTGAGGCTGACAATCCACTTCAGAGGTGAGAGAATTAATTACTGTCAAATTACTTGGTCTTTCGATGAAACATAGTTCCATCTGCTGCTCCAAAGGATAATAAAGATCTCACAACACTTCACGAGAAAGTATGTGGAGCTCTGCATATCCCAAGGAAGTTGATGTTTTCCTTTTATTGTTTTCAAATGTGCCACATTCTCTAATAATGGAATGGTAGCAGGCTGGACTGATCTGCAAGAAAACCGGGTCACAGAGATCATTTGGGGAGGGGGAGCACAAAGGATCATGGGAGTCGTGCTGATAAACTCTCGGAGAGTTCCAGTAAAATCGGTTGGTTCAATTCACTCACAGCTTCTGTGATTTTTTTTCTTTCGTTCGCTCCACAGAATAAGTATATTCTCAGTTCCCATTTAGCATTTCTGATGTTCAGTAAATGACTCGAGAGGCAGAGAGTGAGTCATTGATCTGTAGGCTTTTATTCACAATGGACAAGGACCTCATCCACTGCCGTGACCCAGACTTTCAGGGGAAGGGTCAAAGTGTTAGAGGCTTTATACAAAAGAGGGAGGGGACACAGGTACAGTCACAGGATGGGAGGGGGTGGGGGCAACCAGGTAATCAGGAGTACAGCAGTTCACCACAATTACCACAAGAGTAAAACATGAAAGTGCGCAGTGTAGTCGAGGTGAAAACACAATGCTGGAGAAACGCAGGAGGGCAAACAGTGTCTTTTATTTAGCAAAAATAAAAATACATCACTGACCCTTCAGGCTTGAGCCCTTCCATTACCGATGTCGGTTATGTATTTTTCTCTTCGTCATATAAAGGTCACTACTTGACCTGTTGAGTTTCTCCAGCATTGTGCATTACCACAGGAATCTACCAGGAATTACTTTCAAATTAAATTGTCGTTGTTGTGACTGCAACCATTTAGTGGAGTAACAACCAGATCACCAATAAATTACCTGCAATGTTAAAGATAAATTCTTGCTATGTTCCTGTGAGGATCTTTCCTTCCACCTGTTTCTTCTAACTAGCAAAACAGCTTTTTACCACCTCATTCCACAGACGGTACTCCAAATCATTTGGAAGACTGAGGAGTGATACACAGGAATGTCAGTGAAGCAGTCACATCAAGGAAGCAGGAGGTAGGTAGCTGGGTGACTGTCAAGAGAGGGAAAAGGAATAGGTAGTCAGTGCAGGGTATACCCATGGCTGTTCTCCTCAATATCAGGTGTACTATATTGAATACTGTTGGGAAATAGGGTGTAGTATGGATTGTGGAGGGTCATGTAACCCCTCCTTCTTGGATCTGGTTGGAATGTGGATTGCAAAGGGGTATGTGACCTCTCCATCTAGAACCTGATCCGAATTCACCTCACCTGCCAATCAAAGTCAAGCCTTGCCCATAGGTCAGGGTACTCCTGGTCATTGGCCCCTTTAATTGGTTTGTGGATATATGAGTTGGACCCTCCAGCTGATGAGAGTATAAAGTCCACCACACGTGAGCTATCTTCTTCTTTCTCTTCTAGGACGAACCCGAGCTCCACACCAGGTTGGGAATTGTGGGCAACGCTGGAGGAGCGTTGGTAAGGTGTGTGCAGAAAAAGGGTTGTGTGCTTGGTGTCCCTGGTTTAGCTAGATAAGAGCCGTGTCTGCTAGGGATATCAAGGGATGGCGGGTATCGTATGTGACAATTAGATTGTAAAGTCTTCTATCCACGAGTGGTTGCAAGTGTACTGATTAATCTGACGAGTTTGTGTCTGTGTGTGGCTTTTACTCCTGTAGCGACTTCCCTACACGTGTAAATAAAACACGACTGTTCAATCAGCTGTGTTCAGATTCGTCACCCTTGGGGCCCATCAAATCAGTTTCACACACATAACAATTGGTGCTGAGAGCAGGGTCCTTCGAGTTCCGACTGAACACAGCTGCAGTGGAGATGCTTTGGAATCGGGGCAGGAAAGCTAGTGCAGGCAGAGAGAACAAGATCCCCGGGTGGACCGACGATAGTGCAGTGTTTGGGAGCTTGGCAAGCTCCCCCTTCCCCTCCCCCTAACCCTCCTCCCCTTCCCCTCGCCCTTCCTTTTCCCCTTCCTACCCCTAACAGGGGAAGGAGGGGGAGGGGAAGGGGATAGGAGAAAGGGGGTAGTGGAAGGGGGTAAGGGTATGGGATAGTGGTAGGGGGTGCAAGTAGGAGGTAGGGTTAGGTTTAGGGGAAGGGGGTAGGTGTAGGAGGTAGGGTTTGGGTTAGGGTTGGGGAAGGTGGGTAGAGTTAGGGTAAGGGTTAGGGGAAGTGGGCTAGGATTAGGAGAAGGTTTAGGGTTAAGTTTAGAATAAGGGGAAATGGGCTTGTGTTAGGGTTAGGGGAAGGGGGTAGGAATAGGAGGTAGAGGTGAGGTTAGGGTTGAGGTTAGAGGAAGGTGGGTAGGAATACGGTTAGGTTTAGGGGACAGCATAGGCATAGAGTTTGGGTTAGGGGATGGGGTGGGGGGAGAGTTAGGGTAGGGGACGCGGGGTAGTGGTAGGGGTTTGTGGTATTGTTAAGGTTAGCGTTGCCAGGTCAATCTCACAGCCTGTAGGAAGAATCTATTTCCTTGCCTGGTTGTCCTGCATTTGTTCCTCCATATCTCCATCCTGATGGCAGTGGGAAAAAGATGCTTTGTGCTGGATATCTATGAGTCTATTTACAGAGCCCATCCCTGCAAACAATCGGGTGGCCCTTGCCTTGAAGTTTCACCCATGTTGCCTCTACCTCAGCACCCTCTCGTCAGAATATATCTGCCCCCTTCTTCCCCTCCTCTACCAGGTCTCAGTATCCCGCTGCCAATTCCAGTCAGCTGCCATGTCCATACCCTGCCCCACCTAAACTGATGGATCGACCAGCGCCTTCTCCCCTCAAGAGTTCCAGGAATCTGCTCTCTCACAAAGTCCAGCTATCAAATGCCCTGCATCCTCCTTCCCCCTTGGTTTCTACCTGTTATCAGGCAACTGGATGTACCCCAACCTCTTGAAACTACCCATGTTCTCACTGATCTCTCTTTGCCTCTGCCCTCTATCCAGGATTCTTGGTTGTCTTGTGGGGCTGGTGGAGAACAAATCATCATATCAAGGAGATGGAAAGCAGTAAGGAGATCCCCAGCTCCAGCAGACCAGGACCAATACAGAGAACCCCAGCTCCAGGAGACAGGGAGAACCACAAAGATGGCCATCTCTATCAATTGGGTAGAACATGGTCATCAGGTGCAAGGTGGAAGGAGCTCTCGGTACTGCTGCTCATGGGGCAGGTGTGGCCCATCCCCAAACCTCAACCTTGGCAATTCTCAGAACAGTTTTCCCTTTCATGTTGGGGTCCAAAATGGATAGAGTCTGGAGAAGGAGCATGTGCATCGTTAATCAATTGGGGAAAGGTGTAACCAGCATGGCCATTGTTGTATGTGGCTGTGCATGGAAGCAAAGTGCAAGGGCAACAAATGCTGCTATGTGCTGAGGTTCTACCTGGCTCAGGTGTTGCGAAAAATTGTGACTTCACTACACATGTAAACAAAAGATGACTGATTAATCAGCTGTGTTCAGATTCATCACCCTTGGTATCCATTGAATCAGTTTCACACACATAACAATTGGTGCTGTGAACTGGGACCTTCGAGTTCCGACTGAATACAGCTGCAGTGGAAATGTTTTTGAATGGGGGCAGGAGAGCAAAAACAGGCAGGGAGAACAAGGTCTCTGGGTGGACTGACGATAGAACAGGGTTTGGGAGCTTGGCAAGCATGCTGATGAACCACAACAAACCGGTAGACTAGTCCAAGCTCCTGGATCCACATCTTGAGAAAATATGTCACCACGCGTTGACCCACTTCAAGAAGTCAGGGTTCCCAAAATCTAAGGGGAATCAGAGGGTTGCCTTTTGGCTGCTAGTGTCTTTCCTGAGAAACCAATGTGAGATCAGAGAAAGGAAAGATTTGGAGAAGGCCCTGAAAAATAATGAGATTAAGGTGGTCCAGCAGCGCTGGTGTGCACTGCAGGAGGCAGCACAGGCTGCCCCAACCTGAGCCATTGATGTCGAGGTGAGAGGGACAGAAGTAGCCAACAGACATGCCAATCAAGATCAGACTCATCCACAGTGAGTGAGTTTGTATTGGCCATGGAGTGATTAGTCAAGGTAATTTGTCAGGATTTAGTCATTAAAGGTTTCAGAACAGGCTAGGAAGAGCGTGAAATCAATTTATTTGCCGAAGTTGTTCTGATATATCTGACATACCCGACACATTCATTACCAAAACTATGCTCCACTCTTGAGGACTATGGGTATAAGTTCAATTGTGATATCTGCAAGATCATGCCATTTAGGAGGGGGGATTATAACCAAGAAAATAGTCAACAAATGTGGCAAAATGGGATCAAATATTTTGGAGTTAGAATAGATAACAACCAATAATTTATTCCTGCTGAATTACTCCCCCCTTTGCTTTGGAAAATTGAGGAGGATTTAAATGGTTGGATGTCCCTGCCCATTATACTAGTGGTGTCATAGAGAGGGGAGTTGTCTCAGAGGGGCGAGATGATGACACAGAGGGGGTGATAACGTCATTGCATGGGGCAGCCATAGCTGAGCTGAGCCAAGGAACAGCAACACGACAAAGACGCCTCTCCTGGAAGGGGATTCTGGCCCGCTTATCGGAGTAGGAGGCTGTCTCATCCCAGGGATCCTGTGATTAACAGGGTTGTGTTTGGAAACACCCTGCACCCATGGGTGAGATAAAGTGCCTGTCACAGGCTCCCCTATGAGGACAGAGCATGTTCTGGCACCATCCTTCACCCAGCGTGGGCGGAGAGAATGGAAGCGGCATTTAACCCCCTCTTCCCATCCTGAGTGCAGCTGGATGGGACTGGGGAGGGGAGAGCAATAGCGTGTGAGGGGATACAGGGATGGGGTCCGTAGGAGTGGAGGTAAACTGCAGGGGAAAACAAAGGGACGGGAGTGCACCACAGGCAGATGGAGATTGGAACAGAGGTAGGGGGCATAGGGTTGAGCTAGGGGGGGTGGGGTGCGAAGGGATGGAAGGCACTGGGGAAAACCAAGGGTGTGGTGTAGAGTGGGGGTTGAGAAAGTGGTAGAGGAATCATGGCAAGAGACAGTGTGAGGTGTCTGAGGGAGAAGAGATGTTGGGAGTGGGTGGGAAGGTAATCCTTTCCACAGGAATGGGACAGAGCTTCCCCCTCCATCTGGAATGGGATCTGTCCCACAGAGAGACAGGATATCCCCTCACATGCACACACACCCACACACATGCACACACACACACCCACACACACGCACACACACACACACACACACACACACACACACACACACACAGACACCTGGCAAATATCGGAGATTGTTTTTCAGCAAATTCATTGTTTAGTAGAAGCTGGGTAAACAATAATAATAACTGAAGTGATTCTTCATTGAACCCCCTGATGAGACCCCCCTCCAGCATCCCGACACGTTCCCCCCCCCACGGACTCACGACGAGTCCCCTCTTCTGGCCTCCTGACGAGTCACCCCACTCCAGCCTCCCTATGAGTCCCCCCACCTCTGACCTCTTGATGAATCACCTGCCCGCCTCCCCCCCAACTTGGACAAGTCGCCCCTCAGGGCCCCGACCCATTTCCCACCCTTGCTGACGTTCCTCTCTCGCCGCAGAATCGCAAACTGCCGATCATGCGAAAGTTGGATAACCCCATCATTGTCACTCTTCTCAACTTCTACTCCTCTGTGGACAAGGTATGTTTCACGTTCTCCCCCCACCCCCCCAACCCACCCCCACTCAGATGCATTTCATTTGCTGCTACTTTCCTCATTCCTTGAATCGATCTGTATCTCTGTTTCCTTCGTCCTGCCCATCTGACCAGTGCCTAATCCTTGATGCTGGCTGCCCTGCTGACTCCACTGTACAGCTCTTCACCCATTCACTCATGACCTCTCGCCATTTCAACTCCAGACAGCAGCAGCCAAGACCATAAGACAACGTAGCCAAATTAGGCCACTCAGCCCCTTGAGTTGGATTCCCCAATTCATGTCACGAATGTATTTTCCCCCATAACTCACTTCTCCAGAACTTTTTGGTGCCTTTACGAATCAATAGTCCCATCAACTCGACCTCCACACATTTGGCCCCACCCAACATCCGGTTGAAAACATTTCTCCTCTCGAAACGTCAATGGTTTTTCTCTCCCGGTGAATCCTTGCCTCACGAGGGAGGGCGGTCAGAGCTGCGCACTTAGTGCAGACTCACCAAAAGCCAAATGATGGGGCAGGGGACAGGTCCACTACGGCCTGTTGACGCCCTGCTAGCTGAGTCTTTTGATTCAGTCCATGTTGTGTTGACCACTGGGGGCACCAGGCACACAAAGAGGAGGAGGAAGGGCCAGCATTCCTGTTTGGAGGGGAGCTGGATGTTGGTGGTAAATCCAGCCGACATTTTTATATTGTGTCCAAATGAAAGACGAGGTTAATTTTAATCTGGATCTGGACTATGTCCCTGAGAAGGTTTACTGCATGACCCAACACTTAAACAAGGCCAGGCAGCCCATTCGTATGATCTATATCAAGCTGGTTGTGGGACTGGGTGAGTCAAGTTGTCCGCTAGGTCAAGCTTGGATGGCGGAGTTGGAGGATATGAAGGAGTTTACTGGCTGACTCTCTGGGAACTGGGTATCGATGAGGGGCGCATCAGGGTCTCAATGGGTATTTGTGAGGAGAGAAGGGGTAGTGAGGGGAGAGGGGTGGATAGGTTGATGAAGATGGATGTTGTTTGGCAGGGTGGGACCATTCAGGCACCTCCCCCTACCATCAGTGTCCAGACACGGCCAATGTGGAGGCAGAGTAGGTAATATTACATTGTTGTGTTGCCAGATGTTCATGTACCAGCTGTACGAGAGCCTGGCCTACAGCCATGCTCAGGGGGTTTGCCATTGATACATCAAGCCCCAGAAGATGCTGGTGGATCCCGAGATGGCCTTCTTATAGCTCTGTGGTTGCAGCAGGTAGGTCTGCACGTGTTCACCCATTCACCACCTTAACGCGGTCCCTGATCCCTCTGCCCAACATGGCCTAGTTCCCCCCACCCCCCAGGATCTCTGCCCTCCCTCTCCCTCACACAGCAAATTCCCCCTTCCTCTCCCCACCTGCTTTCTCCCCTCCCCCACTGACTCTCTCCCCTCCCTCACCGGCTCTCCCCTCATGCCTCTCCCAATATGCTTCTTCCCCAGTTTCCCTTCCACTGCTTAATAACTTATTCTAATTAAGAATCTGGGGGGCTTAGATGGGATGGATAGCCAGCATGTTTTCCTAAAGTTTCAGGTGTAAATCCCAGAGGGCATCCGCTTAAAGTGAGGGGAGATTTTTTTTATGCAGAGAGTGGTGGGAGCTTGGAATGCATCACTGGGGGAAGTTGTTGAGGCTGGTTGAATAAGTACATTTAAAAGACTCTGAGACGGGCATGTGGATGTAAGGGAACAGAAAGCTATGGGTGTGGTACGGGTAAGTGTTAGTTTGTTGTGGAGAACATTTACCAAGGTCAGTACAGCATTTATGTGCCAAAGGGCCTCTTCCAGGCAGCAATGCTTGATGTGGTAATGGATGCGGAAGCACTGGGAAGGGGTAAGGGAGGGGCTGGCCAGGAAGTCTGAAGCTGCAGAGTCCGAGGGCAACAAACAACATGCCGGGGAAACTCATGGATAGATTTGTGAGGAGCAGGTCATGATTCACGAGTTAAATTGAGTTTTTCGAGGAGGTGTCAAAGGAAATAGATGAAGGTAAAGGTGTGTATGTGCTGCACGTGGATTTTAGTCAGGTGCTTGACAAGTTCCCCACGGTGGCCTCATTCAGAACGTCGGAGGCATGGGATCCATGGAGCCTTGGCTGTGTGGATTCAGAATTGGGTTGTCTGCAGAAAACAGAGAGTAGTAATAGATGGAACAATGACTAGTGGCAGTCCAAAGGGATCTGCTCTGGGACCCCTGCTTTTTGTGATTTTTATGAATGATGATGGCAGTGGATGGATGGGTATATCAGCGGATGACACAAAGTTAGAGATGTTGTGGACAGTGATGAAAGTTGTCATAGGTAATCCAGTTTGCATAGAAGTGGCAGAATGAGTTCAATCCTGTAAATACAGATGTACTTAAATAAGCAACTGATACAGGTTTATTTCCAAAGTTGTTTTCAAGGCACTAATAATAGTTATTCCAAAGAAGGTTGGAGACCCATTAAAAGTAGCTTCATATAGACCAATATCTTTATTGAATGCGGATTACAAGAACGTGAGGGTAGAGTACTTGGTCAATGGCAGGATTATTAACAGTGTGCAGGACAGAGAAATTATTAAGATCCTGCTCCATGAATCGTTGAATGTTGCTGTGCAAGTTGAGAGGGAGTTGAAGATGGCGCATTGTGTGCGGGCCTTCATGAGTTCAAGAACCGAGAGGTAATGTTGCAGATGTATAAAATTCTAGTCAGACCACACTGGGAATATTGTGTGCATTCCTCGGGCCTCAAAAACAGAGGATGTCTAAATAAGGTGAGAGGAGGGAACTTTAGGCCAGACGTGAAGGGTAAGTTTAATTCACACAGAATGTAGCGAGTGCCTGGAATGAATTGTCAGGGCTAGTAGCAGAGGATGGTCCGAAAAAGGCATAAAAAGACTTTAATATAGGTACATGAATATAAGAAAAACAGAGGGTAATGGTGTGAAGGATGGAAGGGTAATATTGTTGTGGGGTAGATTCAGATGGGTCAGCTGAAGGGACTCAACTGATCCATGATTTGTCCAGCATCTTGCTGCCATGTAGTGGTGAACCAGGGTGTTGCCTGAAGGGGACACGGTGCTCTGACCTCTGCAGAGATAGATCGTGCTTTCCTCAAAAACACAGAGGAAGAGTGTGGGAGGTAGAGAGGGGAGTGATGGGGGAAAGAGTTGGGACCCTCCAAAGTCATCATGATCAGGTCTCAGAGACGGCATCTCTATCACTCGTATTTCTCTTCCCAGAAGAACCTTGCATTCCAGCTGAACAGAGGACTGACAACATCATGGTGGCCTGAACTCCTCCCCTTCTCCCTCTGGCCCTGCCAACCCCATTCCCCGCCTCTTCCATGTCCCTTCATCCACTTCCTCCCCTTCTCCCCTACCCCTCCTCTATCCCAACCCCCTCCCGCTCATCTTCCCCTTTCTCTGCCCTCACTCCTATGCCCTAAACCCTGCCTTCCTCCCTTCACTTCCCTTTCCCTTCACCCTTCCTCTCCCCTTTCCCCTTCTCCTTTCCTTCCTCTTCCCCTCCCCTTAACCCTCCCCCTTCCCATCCCCTTCCACTCCTCCCCTTCCCCTCCCCCTTCCCTTTCCCCTTCCTACCCCTAACTTAGGGGATGGATGGGTAGGAGAAGGGGTTAGGAGAAAGGAGGTAGTGGAAGGGGGTAAGGGTAGGAGGAAGGGGTAAGAGTTAGGGTAGGGGGTAGTGGTAGGGAGTGTGGTTATGGGGTAGTGGTAGTGGGTAGTGGTAGGGTTAGGGTTAGGGTTGGGGAAGGTGGGTAGAGTTAGGGTAAGGGTTAGGGGTGGGGTAGAGGTAGCATTAGGGTTAACGTTATGGGAAGTGGGCTAGGTTTAGGTGTAGGTTTAGAGTTAGGTTTAGAGTTAGGGGAAGTGGGCTTGTGTTAGGGTTAGGGGAGTTGGGTAGGAGTAGGAGATAGAGATGGGGTTAAGGTTGGGGTTAGGGGAAGGTGAGTAGGATTACGGTTCAGGTTAGGGAAGGCAAAGGTGTAGGGATAGAGTTAGGGTTAGGAGATGTAGTGGGGGTAGAGTTAGGGTTAGTGTTAGGGGACATGGGGCAGTGGTAGGGGGTATCTGTAGTGTTAGGGTTAGGGTTTGTGTTTGGGGATAGGGTTAGGATTAAGGGAGGGGAAGGGGGAGGGGAACAGGGGAGGCGAGCGGGGGTCGGGAACTGTGGAGCAATAAGAGGGAGGGGATGGGGATGGGAACGGGTAGGGGGATTGGGGAGGGGAACGGTGTAGAGGAAAGGTGAGGTGAATGGAGAAAAGCATCCCTACCCCCTACTCTCCCCAGCCATTCCCACGCATTTCCCCTGCCTCTCCTCTACTCCTTCCAGAAGAAGCCAGGCCTCATTCTGGCCAGAACATCCCTGTGGTTTTAGTGCCTTTGTTTCAGGAAGTGCCTTCGACGCTCGCTGCTGGACAGACATCTTGTCTCTTGATACATTCTGTACCGTTGTTATTCAATTAAAAAATGGTTTGGTTTTATAAAGCTTGAACTCAAAATGCTGGTCCAGATAGACAACACAGAAGCAGGCTCTTCGGCCCCACTCTTCTGCTGACTGAACTGCTTGCAACCAGTCCATATCCCAATCAACCTTTTCATTCTTAGGTCTCATCAAGCTCACGTTGCCTTGTCAAACTCATCGTCTGTGGGAAGAAGCTATTTCCCTGCCTGGCTGTCCTGCTTTTGTTCCTCCCTATATCCTTTGTGATGGCAGTGGGGACAAAGATGCTCTGTGCTGGATATCTATGAGTCTATTTACAGAGCCCATCCTTGCAAACAATCGGGGGGCCCCTGCCTTGAAGTTCCACCCATGTTGCCTCACCCTCAGCACTCTCTCATCGGAACACAACTGACCCCTACTTCCCCTCCTCTACCAGGTCTCAGTATCCCCCTGCCAATTCCAGTCAGCTGCCATGTCTATACCCTGCCCCACCTAAACCGATGATCAACCAGCACCTTCTCCACTCAAGATTTCCAGGAATCCATTCTCTCACAATGTCCAGCTAATGAATGTCCTGCATCCTCCTTCCTTCTTGGATTCCTCCTGATATCAAGTGCCTGGATGGACCCCACCATCTTGAAACTACCCATGTTCTCACTGATCTCTCTGTGCCTCTGCCCTCCATCCAGTGGTCTCGGTTGTCTTGTGGGGCTGGTGGAGAACAAATCACCATATCAAGGAGATCCCAGCTGCAGCAGACCAGGAGCAGTACAGAGAACCCCAGCTCAAGGAGACAGGGAGAACCACAGAGATGCCCAACTCTGTCAATCGGGTAAAACATTGTCATCAGGTACAAGGTGGAAGGACCTCTCGGTACTGCTGCATGTGGGACAGGTGTGGCCCATCCCCACACCTCCACTCTGGCAATACCCAGAACAGTTTTCCTTTTCATGTGGGAGTATAAAATGGATAGAGTCTGAAGAAGGACCATGTACGTCGTTAATCAATGGGGGCAAGGGTGTAACCAGCATGGCCATTGTTGTGTATGGCTGTGTATGGAACCAAAGTGCAAGGTCACCAAATGCTGCTATGTGCTGAGGTTCTACCTTGCTCAGGTGATGCGAAAAATCGGATTGGCCCTGGTGCCGCACAATGTCCCAGTCAGCAGGACTTTGTCACATCAGCTTTGTGGGAACGGTTTCATAGACAAACACTTTTGACCACAAGGCCGTCATGCAGAGTTCAGCACGGAATTCCTGCTGACACAGAGAATCTAGGACTTGATGGGATACTGCGGGTTGGTCCTCTGTGCAAAGCATCCAGAGACAGACATCCAAAATTTGCTGGAAGACCAGCAACTCGGTGAAAGATGCCCTTCGGTCTGCCTGAAACCCAGTTGGGAGTAGCAAACACTAGAAGACATCTGCCCAAAGCAAAGGGATAAAGTTTTAAGGGCAATATCAGGAGTACTTGTTTTTAGAAAGAGTTGTGGGTGCCAGTGATGCATTGCCAGGAGTGGTGATGAAGGCTGAAACATTAGGGGCATTCAAATGGATGAAAGATGAATGGAGGGTTAAGAGGGAGGAAGTGTTTAGTTATTTTTTATTTTGCTAGGAATTCATAAGTGAGCACAATATCGAGGGCCGAAGGGCTTGTAACGTGCTGTAGTGTTCTATGTTAACCTGCTAGTCTTTCAGCACGTGGAGATGTCAGTGAGGGAACGCTGCCCACTGGCACCATACAGGCTGCTGAGGCTTGCACTGACGCTTGGCGCAGCCAACACGAGGGCTATGTGGGGAAGGAGTATAATCCTCCATGTATTGAGGGGCTGAGACTCAGGGGAACCCCTTCAACCACAGAGTGCGGGGAGTAACCACAAGTTGTCAAAGTGGTGGAATGATGCTGAACAGAGAACGTATGCAGCAATGTGCAGTGAAGTGAATATATGGATACCACACGAGGATGTGAAAAGACATGGAACAGTTGTCCTCTTTGTAAATAATTTTAGAATGAAGTTAATTTTGGGGTGAAAAAGAGAAAAGCCCAAACTCTGTCAACTTTGTTTCATTAGATACATTCTCCAATCCAGGAAATCTCCTCTGCATTCGCTCCAAAGTACAAGTTCAAATTTATTCTCGTTTGATTGCACAAACACAAATCCATGAAACTCCGTTCTTGGGATAAACACATGCAAACACATAACATGACCTATACACAGAGAGACAAATGATACATGTGCAGTACCTCTAGAAAAATAAATGAATACTGTTAAATAAAAAGCAGAGTCATGGAGAATGGAGTATTTGTATGAGCCGGTCATCAATTAGTCTACATTCTTACTGATCACATGAAGAAGCTGTTTCTGTGCCTGGTGGTACTGGCTCTGATATTCTTCGACCTCTTTCCCGACGGGAATAGCCACAAAATGCTGTAGGCAGGTGGAAGGAGTCCTCGACGATTTTGACAACGATCCCGGTAGATCATATTGATATTTGGGGTGAGTGGGGTGGGGGGAGCGAGTCTCCAGTGATCCTCTCTGACACTCATGGTCCTGTGGATTGACTGCCAATCATTTCTAAAAAAAATTTATAAACTTAAAACCACAAATAATTCACTCAATTAATAATAATACTGATCTTATGCATTGCATATATAAAAGAAAAAATAAAGAAACCCCTGCCATCCCCAATATACTACCCCCTCACCCTTCTATCCTCAACAGGACTGCCTGTTACTTTAAAGTTTCATTTAATAAACTGAGACCTTAAGGAGAAAGAGAAGGTCAGGGATTCACACCCACCCTTTGTAAACATGGACTCCATATTCCTACAACATATATAGTTGTAGCGGCCTGTTATCCGGGACACAACCCACGACACAAGATAGCTGGCAAACACGGTGATGATGCAAAACCCGCGTGAGCCAATGACCTTCATCCCAGGTGACAACCCGCCTTGTGGGAAACAATGAGCAATGGGAGGAATACCATCCAATTCAAGGCTGGAGCTGCCATTTCAATAAACTAATTATCGACTTCAACATCTTGGTGCATGTCGTTCTTTCCACACATTGCTGTAGCATGCATGCTACAATGGTGATCTCGGCAGGACCAACCTCCAGTTGGACCCGAAGATAATGGTCCAGGCGGATCTTCATATGGTTTCGTTGAAGCTTTCAGCGTTCTGGATGTTGCATCCACACGTGTGGTTCAAACAGGCCGAGTCCCAGTTCCACCTCCAAGAGATCACCGCTGATGACACACGTTACTTCTACAGGATGAGCTTCATCAACCAGGACATGGCAGCAAGGCTCATTGACTTCCTACAGCAGCCTCCCAAGCAAGGTAAATAGGATGCCATCAAGGAGCTATTAACCTGCACCTTCAGGCCACACATTCATCCTCCACCTCATCCTATTCCTGCTCTCACTGTCGCGTGGTCCACACAGTAATCCCACATTACTCCCTTTGGGGTATTTCTTTTCAGCTTTCACCTAACTCCCTGTACTCATTTTTCAGGAACTCTTCATTATTCCTCCCTATGTCATTGGTATCTACATGTACCACAACCTCTGGCCCAACTCCCGCCCATTTTAGGATATCCTGAACACCAGCGGCAACACCCCGGACCCTGGCACCAGGGAGGCAAACTACCTGGAAAAGGTACAGGGTCCCAGTCAAACAGTCCTTTTCCTGAGAATCCTGGCAGCAGAGAAATAACAACCATCACTAAAAGGAAAATCCTCAATGCAGTGCCCACCAACAAGTTGAGGCGCAAAGTATGGAGGATCAACTGGTAGGAGTTGCTACATATTCGAATGGTTGTGTTCTGTCCTGTCATAGTTAGAAAACAAAATTAAATAATTGAAGTCAATGGGCCCATGCTTTTTTAGAAAGCTAGTGACTTCCAGTGAGAGGAGTAACATTAATTTTCAAATGGAAACTATAAAAGTTGCTGCACAGTTTTACCAGACTGTAGCACAGAGCTCTGCAGCATTCAGTCACATTTTGGACACTTCACATGCTGGGTAATTATTTGAGTCGCAAAGTTTGGTGGGTCTTTTGGGTTTCTCGTGCCCACATATTCCCCTTCTCACCATGCTCCTTCATGTTTCCTGGAAAAGAAACTCCCACAATTCATTGATGACCTGAACAACAAACTGTTTCTTAAATGGCAAAACAGGCTGTTGAACCCCACTGCCACTGACCACAACCACCCCATCCCCCCCACCGCAAGACAGGAATACCCTTTGAATTACTGGTCTCTGCCATGAAGACAATGGCCTAGTGGAGCCTCTAACAAAAGAGGCAAGCACGCCGAGAGTCCCACTCAGCTTCTGGTCCAATTACCTCCTCGAAGCTGCCACCCGTGACTCCCCATTTGAGTGTCAGATGCTCGCCTGCTAGCCACAGAGTACCAGATGGCAGCAGAGACAGTCACACTCCAGTCACACCTCCCCAACGTGTGATGGATTAAATCTGTGGATGCCACTCACAGCGGAACTCAACGGATTAGAGGAAGTGGTACAAACCAGAACGCACAGAGGACGGTCCCAAAGGGGTGAGCAGCTTGCATGAACAGGTCATGTCCTGCCCGAAAGTGACAGACTCCCATGCGAATTTCCACTAGTAAAGACATTCCCCGTGGCCTGGGGCCAACCTCACAACCCACTAGACATTGGACAGCAGGAAATAACTTGGTTTACTGACGACTCCAGCCAGTGGAATTGGGGAAAAGACCATTGTTAGGTGGCAGCGTTCCACCCTGCCACAGGTAAAATACTGACACAAGAGGGTGTGGGGGAGGGTATAGCCAACTGGCCAAGTTGGCACCTGTGGCGCTGACCCTAAAAGAGACAAGCAGGACAGCCCTCTAGCCTCTTTTATGATCAGTGCCACAGGATTTCTGGACTGTGGCAAACGGCACGTCAATGTTGATGGGTCGGCAGCAGGAGACAGGGAGGCAGATCCATGGCTGCCCGCTCTGAGGACAACAGCACTGGCAGTTCTTCTGAGAGGTGGAAAAATAAAAGAATAGTCACGGTCCACCACATGGACGCACACACCTCCAGGGAAACCGCTGAAAATGACGCAATGCCACTGTGGACTGAGCTGCTCAAATATACTCTGCCACCATTTTCCCCAAGCAGAATGACCCTGGTGCCTTGGAATGATTGGTGCATCGTAAATGTAGGCATATGGGGGCACGATGATGGGCAGAGGATCTGGGGGTCTCACTTTCCCATGAAGAAGCAAGAACTGTGATTGTAAAATGCCCCATTTGTCAGCAAGTAAAACCAAGGGTGTTGGCCAATGGGCCCTCCGGGCCGTATTTGCCAGGGTACTGGAGCGGGCCAGGTCTGATAAATTGACTATATCAGGCCTCTCCCATGCCAAAATAAAAAGTGATATGTCCTCACGATGGTTGGCCCATCACGGGTGTCCTGCTTGCGGGTCGACCAAGCACCATTTCTGGAATACCCTATCGGGTAACATCCAAACAGCAATGGTGCCTAGTATTTGGTGGTTCCTGCATATCCCCTACCACCCACAAGCATCCAGGACCAATGAGTGAATGAATGGCCTGCTCAAGGTATCGTATTTGACAACTTGATTGAAAAGTCTTCCATCCACATGTATCGATTAATCCGACAAGTTTGGGTCTGTGTGTGTCTTTTACTCCAATGCGACTTCACTACACATGTAAATAAAAGATGGCTGATTAATCAGCTATGTTCAGATTCGCTACCCTTGGGATCCATCAAATGAGTTTCACACACATAACAATTGGTGCTGTGAGCTGGGGCCTTCGAGTTCCGACTGAATACAGCTGCAGTGGAAATTATTTGGAATGGGGGCAGGAGAGCTAGTACAGGCAGGGAGAACAAGATCTCCAGGTGGACTGACGATAGTACAGGGTTTGGGTGCTTGTCAAGCATGCTGGCGAACCACAGCAAATGGGTAGACTGGTCCAAGCTCCTGGATCCACATCCACATCCACATCCACAAAGTCTTTTAAATGTACTTATTCAACCAGCTTCTACAACTACCCCCAGTGACGCATTCCAAGCTCCCACCACTCCCTGCATAAAAAAATAACTCCCCTCACCTTAAGCGGATGCCCTCTGGGATTTGCACCTGAAACCTTAGGAAAATGTCCTGGCTGTCCATCCCTTCTAAGCCCCCCAGATTTTTATTTAGAATAAGATATTAAGCAGGGAAAAGGAAGCTGGGGAAGGGGCAAATTGGGAGAGGGATGAGGGAAGAGAGCCGTTGAGAGAGGGGAGAGAGTCAGTGGGGGAGGGAAGAGAGCAGGTGGGGAGAGGAAGGGGGAATGTGCTGTGGGAGGGAGAGATCCTGGGGTGTGGGGGAAACTAGGCCATGTTGGGGAGAGGGATCAGGGACCGCGTTGAGGTGGTGAACTGGTAAACACGGGCAGACCTACCTGCCGAAATCACGGAGCTATAAGAAGGCAGTCTCGGGATCCACCAGCATCTTCTGGGGCTTGATGTCTCAATGACAAACCCCCTGAGCATGGCTGTAAGCCAGGCTCTCGTACAGCTGGTACATGAACATCTGGCAACAAAACAATGTAACATTACCCACTCTGCCTACACACTGGCCGGGTCTGGACCCTGAGGGTAAGGGGAGGTGCCTGAAGGGCCCCTCCCTGCCAAACAACATCCATCTTTGTCACCCTCTCCACCCCTCTCCCCTCAATACCCCTTCTCTCCTCACCAATAGCAATTGAGACCCTCATGCGCCCCTCATCCATACCCAGTTCCCAGCGAGTCTCAGACAGCAAACTCCTTCATATCCTTCAACTCTGCCATCCAAGCTTGGTGCAGCAGACAACTTGACTCACCCAGACCCACAACCACCTTGATATAGATCATAAGAATGGGATGCTCCGCCTTGTTTAAGTGCTGTGCCATGCAGTAAACTGTCTCAGGATCATAGTCCAGGTCCAAATTCAAATAAACATTTCTTTCACTTGGACACAATATAAAAATATCAGCTGGATTTACCACCAACATCCAGTGTCCCTCCAAACAGTAATGCCGGCTCCTTCTCCTCCTCTTTGTGTGTCTGATGCCCCCAGTGGTCAACACAACATGGACTGAATCAAAAGGCTCAGCTAGCAGTGCATCAACAGGCCATAGTGGACAGGTCCCCTGCCCCATTTTTCGGCTTCTTGTGAGACTGCACTAAGTCCGCAGCTCTGGCCGCCCTCCCTCGTGAAGCAAGGATTCACCGGAAGAGAAAAACATTTTGAGAGGAGAAATGTTTTCAGTCGGTTTTGGGTGGGGCCAAATGTGTGGAGGTCGAGTTGTTGGGATGATTCAGAGCAGGCGTTGATTGGTAAGGGCACCAAAAAGTTCTGGAGAAGTGAGTTATGGGGGAAAATATATTGTGATATGAATGGAGGAATCCGACTCGAGGGACTGAGTGGCCTAATTTGGCTACCTTGTCTTGTGGTCTGGCTGCTGCTGTCTGGAGTTGAAATGGCGAGAGGACATGAGTGAATGGGTGAGGAGCTGTAAAGTGGAGTCAGCAGGACAGCCAGCATCAAGGAGTAGGCACTGGTCAGATGGGCAGGACGGAGGAAACAGAGAGGCTGCAGCGAGACAGATAGATTCAAGGAATTAGGAAAGTAGCAGCAAATCAAATGCATCGGAGTGAGGGTGGGGTAGGGAGGAGAACGTGGAACATACCTTGTCCACAGAGGAGTAGAAGTTGAGAAGAGTGACAATGATGGAGTAATCCAACTTTCGTATGATCGGCAGTTTGTGGTTCGGCAGCGAGAGAGGAACGTTAGCAAGGGTGGGAGATGGATCGGGGCCCTGAGGGGCAACTTGCCCAAGTTGGGTGGGGTGGGGGTGGCGGGCAGGGGATTCATCAAGAGGTCAGAGGTGGAGGGACTCATAGGGAGGCCGGAGTGGGGTGACTCGTAAGGAGGCCGGAAGGAGGGATCTCGTCATGAGTCTGTAGGGGTGGACTTGTCGGGATGCTGGAGGGGGGACCCGTCGTGAGTCCTTAGGGGTGGACTTGTCGGGATGCTGGAGGGGGGACCCATCGTGAGTCCTTAGTGGTGGACTTGTCGGGATGCTGGAGGGGGGACCCATCGTGAGTCCTTAGGGGTGGACTTGTCAGGATGCTGGAGGGGGGACTCGTCAGGGGGTTCAATGAAGAATCACTTCAGTTATTATCATTGTTTACCCAGCTTCTACTAAACAATGAATTTGCAGAAAAACAATCTCCAATATGTGCAAGGTGTTTGTGTGTGTGGGGAAGTGTGTGTGTGAGTGTGTGTGGGTCTGTGTGGGTGTGTGCGTGTGTGATTTTCTCTGTTGCCAAACCTCATGTCTGCCTAGGTCTCTGACAGGCGTTCCTGTTTACACCCACACTTCAAAATGTGTCTGGGGTGTTTGTCAATTGGGTGTAATTGAGTGGCACAGGCTCATGTGTCGCAAGGAACTGTGAACATACTGTAAGCCTAAAGAGAAATTTCAGGGTGTCCCATTTCCAAACAATTGCTCCTCCCCGTCACCTTGAATCTCCTGTCCTGCAAAATCTTCTTGATGGCAATCAGCTCTCCGGAGTCCACCACCCTGGCCTGGTACACCACACCAAAAGATCCATTGTCGATGATTTTAACATCTGTGCAGGACACCACCTTGGGGACATCGGATCCATGACCCGGTGTGGCCACCACTGTTGTGACCTTATTGCCATGTCCTCTGGAGCAGAAGCAGCAGCATTTACACACCCGGAGGGTATACAACAGGTCATTTATCCCAACCCAGCCTTGCTGTCCATGTTAGCCTCTATCTCTCCCTCCAACTCCCTTCCAAAGGTCACCTAAATGTCAGAATTGATCCTCTGGTGGTTTGTTCCAGCCTCTCAGTATACGTTTTTCCACCCCAGGTCCCTCTTTGATCATTCTCCTCAGACTGAGTTGCCAGTTTTAAATCATCTACCTAATCTGCAGCCATTCACTTTGTCCACAAACTTCCCTCCATGAGTGCGTAGGGTCATTCCTTGACCTCCAGCATGTCCCAGGGGAGATGTAGCACTCTGAACCCCACCACGGGTTCAGCAGAAGCCCTCCACTTTCCCAGAAGCTAAGCGACATCGTGAACTTCTGCGATGCAAGCGAGACCTCGTCTCCCAATGGAGCAGGTGGTGCGGAGACAGCCCCACACTTCACCACTCAACTCTGCTGGGTCATCCACGCCAGCAATGCTTTCTAGCGCCTTGAACCAGGTCCACTGTGGAAATAATCCTATCTCGGGTGGCAGTTGTGTGCGGAGAAATGCAAGGGTGGAAGGTATCTTCTAAACCGGGGTGCAGGGGGTGGTGTGCAGGGGCTGTCCTGTCTCTCAGAGGGACAGATCCCATTGCAGATGGAAGGGGAAGCTCTGTCCCATTCCTGTGGAAAGGACTACCTTCCAACCCACTTCCAACTTCTCCTCTCCCTCAGACACCTCACATTGTCCCTTGCCCCGATTCCTCTACCACTTTCTCATCCCCCACTCAACACCACACCCTTGGTTTCCGCAGTGCCTTCCATCCCTTCGCACCCCATCCTCCCAGTTCAACCCTATGTTCCCTACCTTTGGTCCAATCTAATCCACACTGGGAATATTGTGTGCATTCCTGGGGCCACAAAAACAAAGGATGTCTAAATAAGGTGAGAGGAGAGAATTTTAGGCAAGACGTGAGGGGTAAGTTTAATTCACACAGAATGTAGCGGGTGCCCGTAATAAATTGCCAGGGGTAGTAGTGGAGGATAGTACGAAAAAGGCATTAAAAAGTCTTTAATATAGGTACATGAATATAAGAAAAACAGAGGGTAATGGTGTGAGGGATGGAAGGGTAATATTGTTGTGGGGTAGATTCAGATGGGTCAACTGAAGGGACTCGACTGATCCATGATTGGTCCAGCATCTTGTTGCCATGTAGTGGTGAACCAGGGTGTTGCCTGATGGGAACACAGTGCTCTGACCTCTGCAGAGATAGATGGTGCTTTCCTCAAAAACACACTTTCTCATGTAAAGGAGAGGAAGGGGAATGGCCATAGTGTGGGGGGTAGAGAGGGGAGAGATGGGGGAAAGAGTTGGGACCCTCCAAAATCATCATGATCAGGCCTTGGCATCTCTATCACAAATATTTCTCTTCCCAGGAGAAGGAGCAATCTCAGAGACATGCCAGGAGAAGAAGAAGAACCTTGATTCCAACTGAAAAGAGGACGGACAACATCATGATGGCCTGAACCCTTCCCCTTCTTCTTCCTCTGGCCCTGCCAAACCCATTTCCCACGTCTTCCATGTACCTTCACCAACTTCCTCCCCTTCTCCCCTACCCCTCCTCCATCCCAACCCCCTCCTGCTAATCTTCCCCTGCCCTTACCCCATATACCCTAAACTCTGCTTTCATTCCTTCACCTCCCCTTCCTCTACCCCTTCCTACACCTAACCTAGGGGAAGAAGGGGTAGGAGAAAAGGGGTAGTGCATGGGGGTAAGGGTAGGGGGTAGGGGTAAGGGGCAGGGTAGGGGGTAGTGGTAGGGCATGTGGCTATCGGGTACGGGTAGTGGGTAGGTGTAGAGTTTGGGTTAGGGTTGGGGAAGGTGGGTAGAGTTAGGGTAAGGTTTAGGGGCGAGGTAGAGTTAGTGTTAGTGCTAGAATTAGGGGAAGTTGGCTAGGGTTAGGGTTAGTGGAAGGGCATTGGAGTAGGAGGTAGAGGTGGGGTTAGGGTTGGGGTTAGGGGAAGGTGGGTAGGATTAGGTTTCGGGTTGGGGACGACGTAGAAGTAGGGATAGAGTTAGGGTTAGGAGACGGGGTGGGGGTAGGGTGTATCTGTTGTGTTAGGGTTAGGGTTTGTGTTTGGGGTTAGGGTTAGGAGTAGGGGAGGGGAAGGGGGAGCGAAATGGGGAGGCAAGGGGGTGACGGGATCTGGGGAGGGGAAGAAGTGAGGGGAATGGGGAGGGGAACGGGGTTGAGGAAGTGGGAGGTAAATGAAGGAAGGCATCCCTACCCCCTGCCCTCCCCACCCCTTCCCCAACATTTTCACTTTCTCTCCTCTCCTCCCTACAGAAGAAACTGAGCCTCATTTCAGCCTGAACCTCTCTGTCATTTCAGAGCCTCCGTTTCAGAAGTGCCTTCAACTCTTGCTGCTGGATTGACATCTTGTGTCTTGATTCATTCTGTACCTTTGTTATTAAATTAAAAAATGGCTTGTTTTTTTAAAGCTTTAACTCAACAGACTGGTCCAGGTAGACAACACAGAAAAGGGCCCTTCAGCCCATCTCTTCTGCTGACTGAGCTGCTTGCAACCAGTCCATATCCCTCTCAACCTTTTCATTCTTAGGTCCCATCCAGCTCACATTGAATTGTCAATCTCACAGACTGTGAGAAGAAGCTATATCCCTGCCTGCCTGTCCTGCTTTTGTTCCTCCATATCTCCTTCCTGATGGCAGTGGACAAAGACGCTCTGTGCTGAATATAATGTCTATTTACAGAGCCGATCCCTGCAAACAATCGGGTGTCCCTTTCCTTGAAGTTCCACCATGTTGCATCTCTCTCAGTACTCTCTCGTTGGAACACAACTGCCCCTTCCTTCCTCTCCTCTACCAGGTCTCAGTATCCTGCAGCCAATTCCAATCAGCTGCCATGTCTTTAACTTTCCCCACCTAAACTGATGGATCGACCAGTGCCTTCTCCACTCAAGAGTTTGAGGAATCTGCTTTCTCACAACGTCCTGCTATCGAATGCCCTGCATCCTCCTTCCCCCTTGGCTCCACCTGTTATCAGGTGCCTGGATGGACCCAACCCTGTTGAAACTACCCATGTTCTCCCTGAACTCTCTATGCCTCTGCCCTCCATCCAGGGGTCTTGGTTGTCTTGTGTGGCTGGTGGAGAACAAAGCACCAAGGAGATGCGGAGCAGTAAGGAGACCCCCAGCTCTAGCAGACCAGGAGCAGTACAGAGACCCCAAGATCAAGGAGACGAAGAACCACAGAGATGCCCTACTCTGTCAATCAGGTAGAATCTTGTCATCAGGTGCAAGGTGCAAGGTGCATGGAGCTCTCGGTACTGAAGCACATGGGGCAGGTGTGGCCCATCCCCACACCTCCACCCTGGCAATTCCCAGAACAGTTTTCCTATTCTTGTGTGGGTCCAAAATAGATAGAGTCTGGAGAAGTATCATGTACATCATCAATCAAAGGGTGCAAGGGCCATCATTGTGTGTGGCTGTGCGTGGAATCAAAGTGCAATGGCACCAAAAACTGCTTATGTGCTGAGGTTCTACCTGGCTCAGGTGTTGCGAAAGATTGGTCTGGCCCTGGTGCCGCACAATGTCCCAGTCAGTTGGACTTTTCCTCCGAGCAGAGCATCCAGAGACAGACATCAGCATCCAGAGACAGATATCCAGAACAGCTGGAATACCAGCACTTCAGGGAAAGATGCCCTTCGGTCTGCCTGAAACCTAGATGGGAGTAGCAAACACTCAAAGACATCTGCCCAAAGCAAAGGGAGGAAGGTTTAGGTGGAATATCAGGGGTACTTGTTTTTACACAGAGTTGTGGGTGCCAGTAATGCATTGCCAGGAGTGATGATGAAGGCTGAAACATTATGGGTATTTCAGGGGCTCTTAGTCACATGGATGAAAGAAGAATGGAAGTTAATGAGGGAGGAAGGGTTTAGTTATTTTTTATTTTGCTAGGAATTCACAGGTGAGCACAACATCGAGGGCCAAAGGGCTTGTAATGTGCTGTAGTGTTCTATGTTAACCTTCTGGTCTTTCAGCATGTGGAGTTGTCGATGAGCGAATGCTGCCCACTGGCACTTTCCAGGGTGCTGAGAGATGCACTGAGGCTTGGTGCAGCCAACACGAGGGTGCTGTGAGGAAGGACGATAATCATCCGGATATTGAGGGGTTGAGACTCAGGGGAACCCCTTCAACCACAAAGTTTGTGGAGTAACCACAAGGTGTCAAAGAGGTGGAATGATGCTGAACAGAGAACTTAAGCAGCAATGTGCAGTGAAGGATAGATATGGATGCAACACGAGGATGTGAAAAGACATGGAACAGTTGTCCTCTTTGTAAATAATTTTAGAATAAATTTTATTTTGGGGTGAAAAAGAGAAAAGCCCGAACTCTATCAACTTTGTTTCATGATATACATTCTCCAGTCCAGGAAAGCTCCTCTGGACTCGCTCCAAAGTACAAGTTCAAATTTATTCTCATTTGATTGCACAAGCACAAACCGATGAAACGGCGTTCTTGGAGTAAACACATGCCAACACACAACGAGACCTATGCACAGACAGACAAATGATACATGTTCCGTACCTCCAGAAAAATAAATAAATACTGTTGAATCAATAGAAGAGTCATGGAGAATGGAGTATTTGTATGAGCCGGTCATCAATTGTTCTACATTCTCACTGACAGCAGAAAGAAGCTGTTTTTGGGTCTGGTGGTACTGGCTCTGATATTCCTCCACCTCTTTCCCAATGGGAATAGCTGCAAAATGCTGTAGGCAGGTGGAAGGAGTCCTCGACGATTTTGACAATGATCCCGGTAGATCATATTGATATTTGGGGTGGGTGGGGTTGGAGGAGCGAGTCTCCAGTGATCCTCTCTGCCACTTGCGTTCCTGTGGATTGACTGCCGATCATTTAAAAATATATATATATTTAAGTTTAAAACCACAAAGAATTCACACAATAATAATGCTAATCAAATGCGTGGCATATATAAAAGTATAAAGAAACCCCCATCCCCAATATACTAGCCCTTCCCCTTCTATCCTCAACATGAGTGCCTGTCACTTTAAATTTCATTGAATAAACTGAGACCTTAAAGAAAAAGGGAATGTCATGGTTTCATTTAAATATTCACGCCCACCCTTTGTAAATATGGACTCCATATTCTTCCAACAAATATAGTTGTAGCGGCCTGCTAACCGGGACGCAACCCACTACACAAGATAGCCAACAAACGCGGTGACTGCACAGACTCCACGGGGGTCATTGACCTTCATCCCAGGTAACAACCCACACAATGGGAAACAATAAGCAATGGCAAGAATGCTGACCAATCTGAGGCTGGAGCTGCCAGTTCAATAAACCAATCTTCGAAGACTTCTTGGGTGCTTATCACTCTTCCCAGTAATTGCGGTAGTGCACATGTTACAATGGTGACCTCGGCAGGTCCAACCTCCTGTTGACCCTAAGATAATGGTCCAGGCAGCTCTTCATACAGTTTCGCTGAAGCTGTCAACGTTCTGGATGTCGCAGCCACACGTGTGGTTCACACAGGCTGAGGCCCAGTTCCACGTCCAAGACATTACCATTGATGACACGTATTAATACCACACGATGAGCTTGCTCAACCAGGACATAGCAGCAGGTATCATCGACTTCCTGCAGAAGCCTCCCAAGCAAGGTAAATAGGATGCCCTCAAGGAGATATTAACCCGCACCTTCGGTCTCTCATGGACAGAGCCCCATCTGGCCTCATGGGCGAGATGCTCGCCCTTGCTGAGGGACATAGTCCTTGCCTACTCTTTGAGCAGATATTTCTGCACCAGCTGCCCAAGGATATCCGACTCTTGCTCGCCGATGAGGACTTTAACAACCCCAGGAAAGTCGCAGCCCAGGCAGACATGCTCTGGAAAGGAAAGAAAGAAAATGTTGCCTCTGTGGATTAGGGCATAAGGCACCGCCCACAACCGGCATCAAGGCCACAGCAAACAGAAAGGCAAGTGGACCCCCCTACCCAACAATACTTTTACTTTCACCAGCGATGGGGTGCGGGGACCCGTCAATGCTACCCACGCTCTGAGTTTCAGGGTAACATCACGGCCAACAGTCATTAATGTCTGTGGCAGTTAGCCAAAGTGACAGCCTCCTCCTCGTGTGGGACACTCTGTCCAGACGGCACTTTTTCATTGACATCAGTGCTGAAATAAGTGTCTTTTCTTCCTCAGTCTACCACGCCTGTCAGTGAACAGCACCACCCTACGAACGAACGTTCAGCACCCGCGCCATCCCCCTCCACTTCAACAGCAACCAGTTCACGTGGATATTCATGAATGCAGCGGTGGCACAACCGGTCCTGGGAGCAGACTTCCTGTGAGCCCACTGCCTGCTGGTGCATCTTAAAGGGTGGCAATTGGTACATGCCAGTACTTTTCAAACAATGGCCCAGGGAAGCTAAATTACCTGCCTCCCCACCTCGACTCCGTTACTTTGTCCAACAACGAATTCACGCGTATCCTGGCAGAGTTCCCTTCGACTCTGGTGCCACAGTTTTCCTTTTACAAACCGAAGCTCAGGGTAAGGCACCACATTCTCACCAAGGGAACACCCGCTCTATACCAGGGAACGCCGTCTTCCCCCCCCCCAAAAAAAGCTCAATCTAAAGTGGGAGTTCTGTCCCAGCATGTTCAACATTTAATGAGGATAGTTGCAGTTTTGTATCCAGGGAATGAAGAAGAGCAAGAAGAATGTTTCCCCCCCCCCCCCCCCCCAGTGGGAGTGCATCTCAGGAATATTGATCATAAAAATCATAAAATAAATATATTGAAGTTTTTATGATAAAAGACAAAGTAAAATAAATTTGAAAATACTCATTGAACAGTCATTTAGGAGCTAAAGTTGCAGTTCACAGAGTTGAAACAAAGAACTCTTCATCTTGATAAGCTTAGATGTTGAAGAACAGAGCAAAGTTATGATCGTATGTTGAAATTGACAGATATCAGTCAATCGGTCAGATTTGTGGCCCTTCAGAGATCAAAATAATTTTAAGTTGATCCTCATTGTTGATTATTGCAGTTTGTTCAATAAGATTTGCATTATTCTAGCAATTTTTTCAGCACAGTCCAGAGATGCATCGTGCTCTGGTTGAAGTCACAGGTACTTTCTCCATCCACTCTTGGTCTTGCTTCTGACAAGTATCCCCATTACTATGGGACAGAGCCAGGATTTTACTTATTTCATTTCTGTCTTTCCAGCTCTCTCTTTGGCATCACCATTGTTTATCGAGGGGAGGGGCTCGACATGAGGTGGGGGAGGGGGACATGTGGATGGGCAGTGATGACAGTGAGGAGGGCAAAACCTGCCTATACATCTCTCTCCCCACCCTTCACATCCGAATCTCTGCAGATTAGACCGGTGACCAGGTGGTCGCAGACCCGACACAAAGACACCCTACCAACCCTACAGAATGAGAAAACAGCAGTGAACGGAGGCACCTTTGGCTGGATGGAGATGCCTTTGGCTGCTGTAAAACCAGAGTGACACAGGAATATTCATTGAAAGAGCTGACTGCACTGATAAACAGATTTTGCCAGTGCCCAGGCAACAAATGGCTGTATGGTTACTCAGATTCTGTGAAGAGGGCGCCCCCCCCACCCCCCCCCAATGCGAATCTTTCCCATCAGGACACAAGCACCTTGGGTAGCTTATCGGACCAACAGATGATTAATAATGGCTTCTCGTACCACCTGAAAGGATCTGCGACGGCACCTCCCTTTCGGATCAGGTGTTGACTGCAGTGCAGTCCCAATACCAACTCTGCTAGAATGGGGCTACAGTGGAACACAATTGGTGAGGGGACAAAGATCATCAAGAAATCGGCTTTCATTACAGGTATAAATGGGGAGCCTGTGACCGCCATTTCCTGAGAACACGAGGGTTAATGATGCCCCAGCGAGCTACATAGTCACCACAGCGCGCCTTCACCTGTTCCTCATGGGACCAGCAATCAGGCAGACTGTCTGGGATTATCAGATTATCAAACAACAGCCACTGTTGTTTTCCCCAACTTGGCTGTTCCTCACCCCCCAACAGTACTCAAAGAAGAGTACCTATTATGGAGGGTTGCATCCATAGTTGTCCTCTCTAGCACCTTACTCTTCCCCTTCCCTCTCTTAAATGTGACCCACTTATCCTCCTCCCACGACCCTGGATGCTTCAATATATGGAACGGTGAGGGGCACCCATCATGTCCGCAAGGCCGAGGCAAGGATGGGTGACCAGGGCCCCAGATTTACCTACAATGAGTTGTTTACGTCATTGGTGTGCACTCACATTCATGGAATCCCTAGCTCTGCTTTGTATGCATTCTAGACCGAGCATTGTGGGGGAAGCCGTGGTGGGGAGGAGCAACTTTCCCCACCACAGCCTCCCTGGACGAGACCCTCTAATCTATCCTGCCTAAGCACCACTGTAATATTTTCCCTGACAAGCAATGTTAGACCACCCCCTCTTGCCCCTCCAATTCTATCACACCTAAAGCAACAAAATCTAGGAATAGTTAGCTGCCAATCACATCCCTGCCAGAATCCTGGTCCCCCTTGTATTCAAGAGCAATCCATCCATTCTGTATAGGTCCCATCTCCCCCAAAAAATGTCCCAGTGATCCAGAATCTTGAATCCCTGCCCCTTGCTCCATCCCTTCAGCCACACTTTCATCCTTCACTTCATTCTATTCCTGCTCTCACTGTCACAAGCAGTAATCCTGAGATTACTTCCCTTTATGGTCTTTCTTTTCAGCTCTCACCTAACTCCCTGTATTCACTTTTCAGGACCTCTTCACTCTTCCTCCCTACGTCATTGGTACCTATATGTACCACAACCTCTGGCCCATCTCCCGCCCACTTTAGGATATCTTGGACATCAACAGCAATATCCCCGGACCCTGGCACCAGGGATGCAAACCACCATCCGGTTGTCCTTACTGCATCCACAGAATCCCCTATCTGCCCTCCTAACTATTGAGTTCCCTATGACTATTGGCCTCCTCTTCCTTTCCCTACCCTTCTGAGCCATAGGGGTGAACTCTGTGCCAGAGGCACAGCCACTGTTGTTTTCCCCTACTTGGCTGTTCCTCACCCCCCAACAGTACTCAAAGAAGAGTACCTATTATGGAGGGTTGCATCCATAGTTGTCCTCTCTAGCACCTTACTCTTCCCCTTCCCTCTCTTAAATGTGACCCACTTATCCTCCTCCAACGACCCTGGTGTGATCACCAGGCTGTAACTCTTATCTATGACTTCCTTATTTTCCCTGACCAGGTCAAGGTCATGGAGCTGCAGCTCCAATTCCCCAACACAGTCCCTGAAAAGCTGCAGCTCAGCACACCTGGCATCGATATGGATGTTCGGGAGGCTAGAGGACTCCAGGACCTCCCACATCTGACACTGAGAACAACCAACTGCCTACATACTCATTCATTCTCTCTTCCCTTTCTTAAATGGAAAAGAAACAAATAAAAAACTAAAACAGCCTTACCTTAATGTGAACAAGCTTGACATCAGCCTCTGCTCATTGAAGCCTTGTCAGCCAAAGCCTCTAAGTCCCACTCCTTCTCTGTACCACTCGCTTGCTGGGTCACTCCTTTACCTTACCCTCCTTTTATTGGCCCTCTACCAATTAACCCCGTCACTCTCTCCTCGCCCCTCCTCCACTTGACTCCTCTGACGCCTCACCCGAACTACTAGGCCTGAGCCCCGGTAAGTACTCGACTTTTAAAGTCCTTACCTCACCCGAGTGTATCTTGGGAATGAATATGCTGATGGGAGCTCCCTAAGTACCAACAAAGGGAAGTTCACATTCATGGTCACCCATGCAACCCATACTAGTTGGAGCGGCCAAATGGGACACACCTTCCAAGGTAGTCAGCAATCAACAATTCCAGGTGCTTGGGGGTAACAAAGAGATCACAGAATGTATAGATGTACTGTTACGTGAAGGAGTCATCCGGCCTACCTTTTCACCATTCAACAGCCCGGATTGGCCTATGTGAAAAAAAATGGAACATGACACATGACAATCGATTGCAGACACTAAACAAAGTCACACCCCACCACCCCCCCCCCACCCTCACCGCTGTAGTTCCCATTGTAGTCACACTGATGGAGGACATGGGAAACCAAAAGAATACACATTGATATGCTGCGTCAACCTTGCAAACATTTTCTTCTCCATGCCCCTATTACTGAATGGGTTAATAAAATGATGATAAAATATATCTTTAAAAGGTATATAGATTGTGGGGGTTTAGTTTAGGTCACATTTCACAAATGGATATCTCAGTTTACATTCCACAAGAGTCATTAACATTTCACAAAAGACATCTCATTTAAAATGCAAGAGCTGTGCCTAAGTGTTGTCTCCAAGTCTACAGTGACTTTACAGAAACTAACCGGACAGATGGATGTAGAATTGAAATGGACCCCATTTAAAGATAGGTTTTGAGGTCTGAATTCAGCCTATTCAAAACCCTTGTAGTCAATTACAAGAGGCTGGTTATTGTGTTTCTCTTGAAATAGGTGAAAAAGAAGAACATTTTGTGGTAATCTGGAAGAAGAGGTTATCTCTTGAAAGACCAAAAAGGGGAAATGTTTCTTTGGCAAGACACTAAAGTGGCTGATTGAAGGAGATCAGCTTGATTGTGTCGAACGTACAATGAATATCTCTCACTAAAACCAACAAAGACCTTCCTGCGTGGAAACAATTTAAGTTAAAGCAACAGATCCTGGTAAAGATCATAAATGTTACCTTCTGGGCACAGTATGGAAATTGTCTGTTATCAGTGAACTTCGAGAAGTGAAACAAAGAACTTTCCTGAACACATATACATTACATACACGTACATGTAGAATTAGAAGGGGGTTAAGTTAAATTAATAGTAATAAGTTAAATATTGATCTTATTATTACAGATGAAGAAAATTAAAAACATTTTTGTTTAAGAAAACATTGTCTTGGTGAATTTCTATTAACGCTGGTTTTGGGTTCTCTAAGCTCACAACACTCCTCGGTCCCCATTCTCAGGATATATATAACATATAACATATAACAATTACAGCACGGAAACAGGCCATTAGGCCCTTCTAGTCCGCACCGAACCAAACACCCCTTTCTAGTCCCACCTCCCTGCACAATGCCCATAACCCTCCATCTTCTTCTCATCCATATACCTGTCCAATCTTTTCTTAAATAATACAATTGACTCCGCCGCCACTATTTCTCCCGGAAGATCATTCCACACGGCTACCACTCTCTGAGTAAAGAAGTTCCTCCTCATGTTACCTCTAAACGTCTGCCCCTTAATTCTTAACTCATGTCCTCTTGTTTTAATCTTTCCTCCTCTTAACGGAAATAGTCTATCCACATCTATTCTGTCTATCCCTTTCATAATCTTAAATACTTCTATCAAATCCCCTCTCAACCTTCTACGCTCCAAAGAATAAAGACCCAATCTGTCCAATCTCTCCCCATACTCCAGATGCTTAAACCCAGGCAACATTCTGGTAAACCTTCTCTGCACTCTCTCCACTCTGTTTATATCCTTCCTATAATTAGGCGACCAGAACTGCACACAGAACTCCAAATTAGGCCGCATCAACGTCTTATACAATCTCAACATCACCTCCCAACTCCTATATTCCATGCAATGATTGATAAAGGCCAGCATACTAAAAGCCTTCTTCACCACCCTATTCACGTGAGTTTCTACCTTCAGGGAACGATGTACCGTTACTCCTAAATCTTTCTGCTCTTCTGTATTCCTCAATGCTCTCCCATTTACCACGTATGTCCTATTCTGATTCTTCTTACCAAAATGAAGCACCTCACACTTATCAGCATTAAATTCCATCTGCCATTTTTCAGCCCACTTTTCTAAGCAGCCCAAATCCCTCTGCAATCCTTGAAAACCTTCTTCATTATCCACTATTCCACCTATCTTAGTATCGTCTGCATATTTACTAATCCAATTCACCACCCCATCATCTAGATCATTAATGTATATAACGAACAACAATGGGCCCAATACAGATCCTTGAGGCACACCACTGGTCACCGGCCTCCAACCTTACAGACAATTATCCACTACCACTCTCTGGCCTCTCCCTTTCAGCCAATGTTCAATCCATTTGACTATCTTAAAATTTATACCTAAAGACTGCACCTTCCTAACTAACCTTCCATGTGGTACCTTATCGAAGGCCTTACTGAAGTCCATATAGACAACATCCACTGCGCTACCCTCATCCACATTCCTAGTCACCTCTTCAAAAAATTCAATCAGATTGGTCAAACATGACCTTCCTCCCACAAATCCATGTTGAGTGCTCCTGATCAGACCCTGTCTATCCAGATGTTTATAAGTACTATCTCTAAGAATTTTCTCCATTAATTTACCTACCACAGACGTCAAACTTACAGGCCGATAGTTGCCAGGCTTCCTCCTTGAACCCTTTTTAAATAACGGAACCACATGCGCAATGCGCCAATCCTCCGGCACTATCCCCATATCTAATGACATTTGGAAAATTACCGCCAGAGCCTCTGCTATTTCCTCCCTCACTTCTCTCAATGTCCTGGGGAAGATCCCGTCTGGTCCCGGAGACTTATCCACCTTTATATTCTTCAAAAGCCTTAAAACTACACCTTTTGTAATCTCTATATTCCCCATATTTACCCAATTTGCTTTTTTTATCTCACATCTCCCAATATCCTTCTCCTTAGTGAATACCGAAGAAAAGAAACTGTTCAATATCTCCCCCATTTCTCTAGGCTCCACACACAGTTTTCCGCTCTGATTTTCTAAGGGACCAATTTTGTCTCTAGCTTTCCTCTTACCATTAACATATTTGTAGAACCCTTTTGGATTAGTTTTCACCCTGCTTGCCATAGTTTTCTCGTACCTTCTTTTAGCTTTCCTAATTCCTCTTTTAAGAATCCTCTTACATTCAATGTATCTTTCAAACATCTCCTTAACTCCATGCTTCTTATATCTAATGTACGCCTCCCTTTTTCTTCGAACCAAGTTTCCAATATTCCTTGAAAACCACGGCTCTCTCAAACCTTTTGCCCCTCCTTTTAACCTAACAGGAACATAAAGCTTTTGCACTCTCAAAATCTGATCTTTAAAAGACTTCCATCTCTCTACTACATCCTGCCCATAAAACAAATTGTCCCAATGCACACCCTGCAAGTCCTTTCGCATCTCCTCAAATCTAGCTTTTCCCCAATCAAAAACCTCAATCCTTGGCCCTGATTTCTCTCTTTCCGTTATGACATTGAAGCTGATGGCATTATGATCACTGGACCCGAAGTGCTCGCCAACACTAACCTCCGTCACTTGACCCATCCCATTTGCCAACAGTAGATCTAACACTGCTCCTTCTCTGGTCGGCACCTCTACATATTGTTGTAAAAAACTATCTTGCACACATTTCACAAACTCTAACCCATCCAGTCCTTTCACAGAATGTGTTTCCCAATCTATATGTGGAAAATTAAAATCTCCCATAATTACAACCCTGTGCTTATCACAAATATCTACTATCTCCCTACAGATTTGCTCCTCTAGGTTTCGGTCCCCTCCGGGTGGTCTATAATACACCCCTACAAGTGTAACCTCTCCTTTCCTACTCCTCAGTTCCACCCAAATAGCCTCCGTGGATGTGCCCTCTAATCTATCCTCCTTTCTCCTCTGAGGGCAGACAGTGTACATTTTGCTGTCTGTCCCAAGGCTATGTGTGCTGCCCCACATTTTGCCATGGGTTAATCACCTAGAACTTAAAAAATATCAAGCTCCCCTTGGATATCTCAGGGACACGCTAATCAATGATATCCTCCTCCAAGGCTCATCAGTAACACAAGCCCTCGACATGTTAATGGGCGCAATGATGGACCATTAACCTGCAAAAGGGACAGGGTCCCAGTCAAACAGTCCTATTCCTGAGCATCCAGGCAGCAGAGAAATACCAACGGTCACTAAAAGCAAAATCCTCAATGCGGTGCCCACCAACAAAGTTGAGACGCAAAGTTTCGTGGGTCTTTTGGATTACTGGTGCCAACATATTTCTCATCTCACCATGCTTCTCCATCCACTGAAGAGTGTTTCCAGGGAAAAAAATCCATGATTCATTGATGACCTGAACAACAAACTGCTTCTTAAATGACAAAACAGGCTGTTGAACACCACTGCCATTGACCACTCCCCCCCCCACCACAAGACTGGAATACCCTTTGAATTACTGGTCTCTGCCATGAAGACAATGGCCTAGTGGAGCCACTAGCAAAAGAGGCAAGGTCGTCGAGTCCCACTCAGCTTCTGGTCCAATTCCCTCCTCAAAGCTACCTCCCACGACTCCCCATTTGAGTGCCAGATGCTCGCCTGCTAGCCACAGAGCACCAGATGGCAGCAGAGACAGTTACACTCCAGCCACACCTCTCCATCATGTGATGGGTTAAATCTGCAGATGCCACTCACAGCTGACCTCAATGGTTAAGTGGAAGTGGTACATAGCAGACTGCACAGAGGCCAGTCCCAAAGGGGTGAACCGCTTGCATGAACAGGTCATGTCCTGCCCGAAAGTGACAGCCTCCCACACGAATTACCCCTAGTACAGCCTTGTCCAGTGGCCTGGGGCCAACCGTTTAACACCCTAGACAGTGGACAGCAGCAAAAAGCTTGGTTTACTGACTGCTCCAGAAGGTGGAACTGCGGAAAACAGCGTTCCACTCCACCACAGATAAAGTACTGACACAAGAGGGTGTGGGGGGGGGGGGGGTCCAGCCAAATGTCCAAGCTGCCACTGACCCTAAAAGAGACTACCAGGCTGGCCCAGTAGTCTCTTTTCGTGTTAGTGCCACAGGATTTCTGTGCTGTTCTTCTGAGAGGTGGAAAAAAGGAGAATAGTCACAGTCCACCACGTGGATGCACACACCTCCAGGGAAACCGGTGAAGCTGACACAATGCCACTGTGGACTGAGCTGCTCAAATATGCTCTGCCACCATTTTCTCCAAGCAGAATGACCCTGGAGCCTTGGCATCATTGGTGCACCGTAAATCTGGGCATATGGGGGCACGATGATGAGCAGAGGATCTGGAGGTCTCACTTTCCTATGATGAAGCAAGAACTGTGGATGCCAAATGCCCTATTTGTCAGCGAGTAAAACCAAGGTTATTGGCCAACGGGCCCTGGTGGTGAATGTCTGCCAAGCTACCTGTCTCCCCTCTGGCAAGCCTTGCTGTACTAACATTGGCTGTGCATTATCTCTACTGTTACGGACACTCCCCTTGATATAACTGTATATGCATCTATTGTCTTTCATTATTGTATCATGAGTTTCTGCTAATAAAAGCCGTGATTATTGTTTGACCACATCGTCTTTGTCTACTTCATCAACTGGCACTTCAATTTTATTAGCAGAAATGGATGCAACACTCAAGCCAGAGCGGCTGATAATCGACCAGTCTGCCCCGAGGGCCAGAGAAATTTTCAACCACTGGATTGCTTGGCTCGAAACAACGTGGTCGATGAGGCGATACAGTGGGGCCACCTAAACTCTCTGCTGGGTGAGGTCCCTTTTGCTGTAACACAAGGAGCTACCACTCTGACTATAGCCTGGGAATGACTGACTGCTTAATATGCAGCGCCACGGAATGTGGTGCTTGCTCAACACCATTTGCTGACTAGATGCCAGAAACCCAGGGAAAGTGATGCTGCCAATGCACTGGCCCTCGACTCGCTGGCAAATGAATGTGATGTCAGGGCAGTCAATGTGCAACAACACTGCAATGCCTTGAAGCTGGATGGTTTTGTCAATGGGATTGACTCCAGTTACATCTGACAGAGGCTGCTGGAGACGGAGCCCTTAACCTATGACCGGACAGTCACTCTAGGCAAAACACTGAGAAGTGCCATGGGGTCCAGTGAAATGATAGAAACTGAAAAGGAAACATCCAGGAGTGCTGGAACCCCGAAGGAAAGAAAAAGGCAAACTCCTGAAAAATGCTACTTCGGTGATAATAGCACTCCAGACAGAAGTGCCCGGCTCGATTTACTACCTGCAGCTATTGTGGGAAACTCGGTCACTTTGCTAAAGCGTGTAAGGCAAAAAGTACTCCCACTGATAAGAAGAAGAGAAGCACCAAGAAAATGCGTGCTGGAGCTGCAGGAATGGAAGACAACGGTGAAAAGGAGGAATCTTCAGGTGAGCAGGCTGAATCGACTTCAGGTAACAGCGAGGTGAGATCCCCTATGATAGCTCAATTGACTCCAAACCTTGGGGGATGTTACGGACTGGAACGGTCGACTATGAAGGGGGAGGTGAATGGTGAGACTCTTGATTGTCTTATAGACTCGAGGAGTACTGACAGCTACATCCACGAGAAAGTTGCCAGAGCCTTAAATTTGCAGAGATATCCAGCGAACCGAAATATATCGATGACTTTTAGTGAACTTACAAAAACTGTACAGGACAAGTGTAAAGTTACTTTAAATTTGCAGGGACATTGCTTTGCTGATATGTGGCTCTTTATTATGCCGGAGCTCTGCGGCCCTGTGTTAATGGGGTTAGATATTCAATCTCAGTTGAACAGTGTAGTGTAAAATTTCGGTGGGCCACTACCCCCACTTACCATCCCCCGTGCTAGTTACTGCGGTCAATCCGCATTAAAGATCAAAGCTCCTTCCCTTTTCAGTGATTTATCGCCTGAGTGTCAGCCAATTGCCACTAAGAGCCATTCTTACAGCAAAGAGGATCATGAGTTTATCAAAGAGGAGACCCAGAGACTGCTTAAAGAGGGAGAAATTGAACCTAGTAAGAGTCCTTGGCGGGCCCAAGTGGTAGTCGTGAAAAATCATACGAAGAGACTACAGCCAGACAATTAACTGTTACATTAACCTGGATGCCTACACCCTGCCACGCATCAATGAAATGATTCATCAAATAGCACAATACAAAGTGTACTCCACTATCGACCTCAAAGCAGCTTATCATCAAATCCCCATTAAGGAAAGGGAACGGCCCTATACAGCTTTTGAGGCTGAAGTGGGGCTATACCAGTTTAAAAGGGTTCCTTTTGGGGTCACTAATGGTGTGTCCTTTCAGAGGAAAATGGATAAGATTGTTAGGATGTATGAGTTACAGGGTATGTTTCCCTATCTGGATAATGTCACTATCTGTGGGAAAACACAGACTGAGCATGACAACAACTTAAAGAAATTTTTAGCAACAGCTAAAGAACTCAACCTTGCATTTAACGAGGGCAAATGTGTGTTCACTACGACAGAGCTACCCATTCTGGGCTACATTGTCCGCAAGGGTGAAATCCGCCCTGACCCGGAAAGAATGGCCCCCCTTAAGAAGTTACCACCCTCAGATTCAGCAAAAGCTCTTAAAAGGTGTATGGGATTCTTTTCCTACTACTGCAAATGGGTTCGGGACTACGCCACAAAGGCATGCCCTCTGTTTGACATTAAATATTTTCCTCTCTCTCCAATGGCCTTGAAGGCTTTCGAGAGAATTAAAACTGATATTGCCAAAGCTACACTCTCGTCCATTGACGAGGATGTCCCATTCCAAGTGGAAACTGATGCCTCAGATTGTGCCTTGGCAGGAACCCTTAATCAAAAGGGCAGACCTGTGGCATTCTTCTCCCGCACGTTACGCGAACCTGAACTTAAAGATCCTGCCATTGAAAAAGAAGCCCAGGCTATTATTGAAGTTGTTCGCTACTGGAGACACTTTTTAGCTGGCAGAAAATTTACTCTTGTCACTGATCAGAAATCTGTAGCCTACATGTTCAGTACTAAACACAAAAGTAAAATCAAGAACGATAAGATGGCACGCTGGCGAATAGAACTCAACATAATTATGAGATCCAGTACATACCGGGCAGGTTAAATGATCCCTCTGGCGCAGTCATGATCTGCTACTGGTGTTCAGCTGGAGGGGCTAAAAGAGATCCATAGCAGACTGTGCCACCCAGGAGTCATGAGATTCTTCCACTACATAAGGGCTAACAACCTTCCTTACTCTCTGGAAGAAGTCATAAAACTGACTAAAAGCTGTCCTGCTTGCACAGAATGCAAACCGCAATACTTCAAAGCTCTGGAGGCCACTCTCATCAAGGCAACCCGACCTTTTGAGAGGATTAGCTTAGATTTTAAAGGACCGTTACCTTCCAACAACAAAAAATGTATATTTCCTTACTGTAATTGATGAATATTCCAGGTTTCCCTTTGCGATACCCTGCCCTGATGTCTCATCAGCATCTGTCATTAAGTTACTTGACAGAATTTTCAGTATTTTTGGTTTTCCCAATTACATTCATACCGATAGAGGCTCAGCATTCATGAGCGCTGAACTGCGGCGAGCCCTGCTACGGAAGGGGATTGCCACCAGCTGTACCACGAGCTACAACCCGCAGAGCAATGGGCAGGTCGAAAGGGCTAATGCTACAGTCTGGAAGACTGTTAATCTTGCTTTAAAAACACATGGTTACCCTGTTACCCGGTGGCGGGAGGTGCTGCCTGAGGTGCTACATTCTATTTGGTCATTATTGTGTACTGCAACAAATCAAACACCTCATGAATGCATGTTTGCCTTTCCTAGGAAATCAAGAACTGTGATGGACTGGCCAGCCTGTTTATCTGAAGAGCCACGCTTGGGCACATAAAACAGACCCCCTAGTCCAACCAGTTCAGCTACTGCATACCAACCCCAACTACGCTAATATTAAATTCCAAGACGGGAGTAGTGACACTGTACCCCTAAGAGAACTGGCCTCGCCTGGTTTGACCCTTCCTCACACCCCTACTCAGTGTGAGCCTGAGAGTTTGGGCTCACCCCCCCAGCCTGTGACCACTAGTAAGCTTTCAGATGGCCTTGCTGAGGCTCCACTGCCTCACGCTGGCAATTCTGGAATGGGTCCAGAAGTCAGTCCTTCCCACACTACAGACCCAGGACCTGTACCAGTTCCCAAGGTTGCAAAGGAGCCACCTGTTTTGAGAAGGAGCACCAAAATTCGTAAACAACCTGATAGGCTGACATATTCATGAAACATCTCATTATATTTCGATTGCTTGCAAGATACTGGCATATTTTGGCTGTTAGAGTATCTCAAGGCCAAACATGGTATCCATGTATCACTTGCTTCAGTCCTTCTTAGCAGCTGTCCTTTTGATTTTAACTCTTCTTCTGCCGGGGGGAGACTGTGGTGATGGTCTACCAAGCTACCTGTCTCACCTCTGGCGAGCCTTGCTGTACTAACATTGGCTGTGCATTATCTCTACTGTTAAGGACACTCCCCTTGATATAACTGTATATGCATCTATTGTCTTTCATTATTGTACCATGAGTTTCTGTTAATAAAAGCCATGATTATTGTTTGACCACATCGTCTTTGTCTACTTCATCAACTGGCATTTCAGCCCTCCGGGCCACATTCGCCAGGGTACGGGAGTGGGCCAGGTATGGGAAATTGACTATATCAGGCCTCTCCCATGCCAAAATAAAAAGCAATACATCCTCACGATGGTCAGCTCATACACAAGTGCCCTGCCAGCAGGCCAACCAAGAACAATTAAAGGGTGCTCCATTTGTGGAATACCATAGAAGGTAACGTCTGACTACTTTACACACTTTACGGGGATAAAAATACAGCAATAACTGGTGGAGCCTAGTATTTTGTGGCTGCATATCCCCTACCACCCACAGGCATCTGGGATCATTGAGTGAATGATTGGTCTGTTAAAGGAGCAGATACACACTCTGACGCTCATCAGTACACTGCAGGGGTAGCTCAGTGAGCTGTAGCAGGTGGTGGATAACATCAATTCCTATCCAACTGGTCAGTGAGGGTCTCTACACTCACGTCAACTAGCAGCCTCAAACCCTGCCAAGTCGGAGGAGGTGGAAGTTCGGAACCCTGAAGAATCGGTATAATATGGGTCCAGCACCAAAAGGTTCACCAAAAAAAGGGGGAATTATAGTGATGAGTTGCGATGGAAATTATAGGAGATAAGCGATAGGTCGCGGTACCGGGTGAATTTAATCTGTGATGTATCCAGACCCAAAGACTAATCAGACGAAAGTGAATTTTGCAACTCACATGTCCTGCTGACCACCCCCCTCACCCTGTAGGAGAACTCTGCCTGGCAAAATGCAACTGACCATCGCTGCATCAATCAGTGTTGTGAAAACCCTCAACACGTTCCTCAGCATGGCCTACGAATATGCCAACAACACCAAGAGATCTGCATGTGAACTCTAGTGCACACATCCCATTCAAGCCCAGAGAAATGGACTGTTTGCATAAACTGTTTAATTATACTAACTTTGGTGTTCTGATGGGGGGAGGGGTGCATAGCAGCGACTTCCAACCTACCTCCACCTTACAACATACATCCAGTGACCCATGGTGGGATGGGTGTTACAGGAACAGTTTTTATTTCCCCTTCCTACAATTTGAGAAACACAAAAGACCCAACTCTCCAAGTGACTCCCCAACCGGTGATCAGGGCTGGGGAATGTTGGTGCAGACAGTTTGATGAACACTGGTCAAACCTGTCAGTAGGTCACAGCTAGTGTGAGTGAGAATGGTACCCAGATATGACTATGTCCACAGCCAAGGCTGCAACAAACCTGGGGGCTGCCTCAAAGCTCAATGGCACTCTCTGGATATGCTGACATCCTGACTCCCCATGGGATGGTACAGTTGTTGCTTTCTAGGATATATTGTGCCTTATAGTCGCCACCTTAATGACCTCAGGGAGCACCCAGCCTACCATGGACACCGGGGCAGAAGAGCAATGACTGAAGTGGAAAGGTTCAGGATGATTGTCTTCCCCAGCACAACACTGCCTGCCTCATCTGCGAACTAATCTACATGACCAGTGTGCTGGAGACACTGGCCAATGAGATGGCTATAGCACTGCAGCCTATGGAGGACACTCTGACTTGAGTGTCAGCAGAGCTGACGGCCGTCCGCATGCAGAACCAGATGGCCCTGGACTACCTACTCGCCGCTGAAGTTGGCACCTTTGCACTTACATTCCTGACAAAGCGAGGAACATCACTCATATGGCCGAGCATATCCGAGAGTCGGTGGGTAAGGTTAAAACATTAAGGGACCAGTTCCTGCATCATGACCCCTCTTGGGGAAGCTGATGGCCCTTTGGGGGTTCTGGGGAGTTAGTGGGCTATTGCCATTCACTATCACTCTATCACTCTCGTCATGTTTAGGTTTTGTCTTTTATGTTGTCATTGTAAATTTATCCAGAAGGATCCTAGAAGGTATTACTGTATGTAATTATTGGTAAGTGTTGTGGGTTCTGAGGGGTAGAATGTAATGTGGATAGTGGAGGTTCATGTAGCCCTTCCATCTGGAACTTGGAAGGAATGTGGATTTCGGAGTGGTATGTGACCTCTCCACCTTGAACCTGATCGGAAGTCACCTCACCTGCCAATCAAGGTCAAGCCTTGTCCACAGGTCAGTGCACACCAGGTCATTGATCCCTTTAATTGGCTTAATGATTCCTTAGCCAGACCCTCTAGCTGATGAGAGTATAAAGCCCATCGTACTTGAGCCATCTTCTTTCTCTTCTGGGGCAAACCCAAGCTCCAGCCTAGGTTGAGAAATGTGGGCAACACGGGAGAATCATTGGGAAGGTGTGTGCAGACAAAGGGTTGGGAGCTGTAGTATTGAGTGCCTGGTGTCCCTAGTTTAGTTAGATAAAAGCAGTGTCTGCCAAGGATATCAAGGGATGGCGGGTATCGAATGTGATAACTTGATTGTAATGTCTTCTAACAATAAGTGTATCATTTAATCTGGTGAGTTTGTGTAAGTGTGTGTATTTTACCGCTGCTGTGACTCCCCTACTCCTCAATCAGCTGCATTCAGATTCGTTACTCTAGGGAACCATCGAACTGATTTCACACACATAACACATGGCTATGTGGCTCAGAAGGGGAGGGTAAGGAGGAGGAGAGCAATAGTGAGAGGAGATTAATTGGTTAGGAGAACGTAAAAGACATATAGAAAGGATCAAGATTCTTGGATACGGCAAGTGCTTTTAGACTTCTGCTTTCAGGTGCCTGGGGGAGTGCTTGGAAGTGGAGAATATACCTCCCCGAGGTGAGTTGAGTAAGTACACCTTGGGGACAGGTTCTCCTCTTTCAGGTGACCTCCCGATAGCCACATTTGGGTATTTTAGGCGGCTTTACATTCGGGTATTATGGCCACCTGAAAGGGGCTAATGATAGTGTTAGTGGGTGTGGCTTGCGATTGCGTGATTGCAACGGCTCTCAAACATCTGAAGTTTATGGTCTGCGACTCTTATGTTAAGCAAGTTTGGCCACCCCTGCCCTATAATATTCCCCAATAAAAATAATTCTGGGTTTTGTAGAAAATGAATTCTTGTGATCAACTCTAAGAAATTTCCCAGATCTACCCAAAAAGGTCTCTTTCGAACGTAATCAAGTTAAATGTAAAAAAGTTCCTACCTCCTCGCCACATCTAAAACATTGGTCTGATAGGTCTAAACTTAATTTGTTTTATTTCTGTGGCGTGAGATATAATTGATGCAAAACATTATATTCTACTAATCTATATCTTAAATTTTAAAATGAGTCAAACTATCCCGACGTAGTTCAGACCAGGTTTACTTGTCAATTCTTACATTTAAGTCTGATTCCCATCTCTGTCTGGACTTATGAGCCCCTTGTTTGGGGGTTCCCATTTGAAGTAAGAGATACATTGCAGAAGTTTCTTGTATTTCCCTTTCGGATTAGCATCTCCACATTACTACAATTTGGTAAAAACATTGTTGGACCCAATTTGTCCCTTAGATGTGTTCTTATTTGAAAGTAGCAAAAGATTGTATTATTAAGGATTCCATACTTATTTTTTAATTGCTCAAATGACATCATTTGCCCCTGCTCATAATAATCTTTGATGTGTCAAATCCCTTAACAAGACTAAATTTCAAAAATTTGGTTACCCATTGTACAGGATGTAAGTCTGTTATGAGTCAAAGGGGTTTGGGGAGATAAGCCCTGCCCACCCCCTTGTTTTAATATCACTATTTATCTTATGCCAAGTATTGATTAAATGTTTTAGCAAAGGGGTTTCTTTCTCACCAGTTACTAATTTTGCATCCCATTTATATATGAAGTCCTCTTCCATTCTCTCTCCTATTTTATCCAATTCTATTTTCATCCATGCAGGTTTATTTCCTTCCTCAAAAAAGAAAGTTAGAAATCTCATTAGACTTGCTCAATAATAATTTTTAAAATTATGGAGTTGTAGTAAACATTCTAATCATATTTCCATGTTAATTTTTCTATGGTGATCCTCGACATCTTACCCTTCCAAAGAAATTTTCTGACATATTTATTCAGCTCCTGAAAGAAATTCTGAGGTAATGGTATGGGCAATGTTTGAAAGAGATACTGTGCTCTTGGATATATATTCATTTTAACACAATTGGCTCTTTCTACTAATGTTATAGGTCAGGTCATTTAATCTGTGATGTATCCAGACCCAAAGACTAATCAGACAAAAGTGAATTTTGCAACTCACATGTCCTGCTGACCACCCCCCTCACCCTGTAGGAGAACTCTGCCTGGCAAAACGCTACTGACCATCACTGCATCAATCAGTGTTGTGAAAACCCTCAACACATTCCTCAGCATGGCCTACGAATATGCCAACAACACCAAGAGATCTGCATGTGAACTCTAGTGCACACATCCCATTCAAGCCCAGAGAAATGGACTGTTTGCATAAACTGTTTAATTATACTAACTTTGGTGTTCTGATGGGGGGAGGGGTGCATAGCAGCGACTTCCACCTTCAACCTTTTTAAGTAAAGGTAAATAATTCAATTTGTATAAATGTTTAAAGTTATTATTTATACATATTCCAATGTATTTTATTATCCCATTTACCAGCCATTTAAATGGGTATCTAATTATTATTGACACTAATTATTATCTCCTCCTGGAAGAGGCATAATTTCACTCATCCCAATTTATATTATAACCCAAAATTTTCCCATAGTCTTTCAGTTAAGAGAACTGTTTCTGTAAAGACTTTGCTGGTTCTGTCAAATATATCAATACATTATCAAATATATTGTTACGAGTCCAGAGGACCCCAAAACCCAGGAGCAATAGATATTCACCAAAACAAATGGGTACTTCAACAAAAGTTTCTTTTAATTTTCTTAAAACATAAAAATAGGATCAAATTTTAACTATACTATTAACTTAACTTAACCTATCTTAACCCCTTCTAATTCTAAGTGCACACATATGTGATAATATAATATGTTCAGTAAAGTTCTTTGCTTTACAGTCCAATCTCACTTCTCACTCTTTCAAGTTCACCACTATCAGGCAATTCTTATACTGTGCACAGAATTTAACAGTTATGATTTTCACCAGGCTCTGGTGAAAAAGTAAACGGTTACTACTCAGGATGATTCTCGTTGGTTTCAGAGAGAGATTTGTTACTCATTGACACTCACAAACTGATTCCCTCCAATCAGCCACTTCAGTGTCTTGCTGAAGAAATGTCCCCCATCATGGGTTTTCCAAATGATTACCTCTTCTTCCAGGTCACCTCAGATTTCCCCTTGCTTTCCTTATTTCAGTAGAAACATTCTAGTCAGCCATTTCCTCTTGTAAGCACTACAAGGGGTTTGAACAGGCTGAACTCAGAACTCACAAACTGTCTTCAAAATGAGGTTTTAATAAGCCTGACAGCTTATCATGTTGCAGCCCTAAAAGACACTGCAGAACTCTCTCTCTCCCCTTCTAAAAGAGACATTCTCTTTGGTCTTTTTTTCTCTCTCTCTGTTTGCAAAACCACATTACCTTCTTAGAATTTCAAACTGCAATCAAATAGATTGTTGGCATTGGAATCAGTTTCCTGAGCCTGGCCATCTGTTGCCTTAAAAGCTACAGTCCATTTACTTTACAGCCTCAGTCCAATTAACACCTACTTGTGAAGTCTCCATATATATTCTTCAAAGTTTCTGTAAAGTCACTGTGGACATGAAGTCTCTCTTTCAGCAAAGCCCTTGCATTTAAAATGAGATGTCTTTTGTGTAATGTTAATGTGACCTACACTAAACCCTCACAATCTATCTCTTTTAAACACATATTTATATATAATATAAATGTTATATTATTATTGTCAAATATATCATATATGTCATCAGGAAATAAAATAAATTATAAGTTATACTTCTAAGATTAAAAAGGAATATATAAGAGAAGTGGAACAATTGGAAAAGGAGTTAATTTACTTAGAAAAAGATCTCCAAACAAAGGGGTCTGAAGAAAAGCGTAGACAACTTGTTACTAAAAAAACTTGAATGCAATATATTACAAATATATAGAATGGAAAAAGTGATAATAAGAACTAAACAGAAGTATTATGAGTTGGGTAAAAGAGCTCATAAAGTACTTGGCAGTTTAAAGCAGAACAGATCTCAAGAACGAAGCTCCAGTGTGATTTGGATATATTGAGGGACTGGGCAGATACATGGCAAATGCACTACAATGTGGATAAATGTGAGGTTATCCATTTTGGTAATACAAACCGGAGGGCAGATTACTATTTGAATGGCAATAGATTAAGAGATGGGGAAGTGCAGAGAGACCTAGGGGTACTTGTACACCAGTCTCTGAAGGCGAGCATGCAGGTACAGCAGGCGGTTAAAAAGGCAAATGGTATGTTGGCCTTCATATCAAGAGGGTTTGAGTATAGGAACAAGGATACCTTACTGCAGCTGTACAGGGCCTTGGTGAGACCACATCTGGAGTATTGTGTGCAGTTTTGGTCACCTGATCTAAGGAAGGATGTTCTTGCAATGGAGGGAGTGCAGAGGCGATTCACCAGGCTGATACCTGGAATGGCAGGAATGACTTATGAGGAAAGATTGCGCAAATTGGGATTGTACTCGCTGGAGTTTAGAAGATTGAGAGGGGATCTCATAGAGACCTATAAAATTCTGGCAAGACTGGACAGAATGGATGCAGATGGGATGTTTGCAATGATGGGAAAATCCAGAACCCGGGGCCATGGTTTGAGGATAATAGGCAAACCATTTAGGACCGAGATGAGGAGGAATTTCTTGACCCAGAGGGTGGTGAATCTGTGGAATTCATTGCCACAGAGGGCAGTAGAGGCAGGTTCATTAAATATATTTAAGAGGGAATTAGATCTATTTCTTCAGTATAAGGGTATTAAAGGTTACGGAGAGAAAGCAGGGACGGGATACTGAACTTTAAGATCAGCCATGATCTCATTGAATGGCGGAGCAGGCTCGAAGGGTCGAATGACCTACTCCTGCTCCTATCTTCTATGTTTCTAAATTTCTATGACTAGTTATAAACCTCAAGAAATTAATGAGGTGTTTAGACAATTTTATTTAAATTATTTCAAACAAAATCTCAAGGAGATGTTAATAAAATAGAGAAATTTTAGCACAAACAAGGCTTCAAAAAAAACAGGTAGAACTGAATGTCCCTTTACTCAGAATGAGGTGAGGGAAGCATTAAGTTAATTGCAAAGTAATAAATCTCTGGGAGAAGATGGTTTCCATCCTGAATTTTATAAAGAATGTAAAGAATGTTGATTCCTTTATTTATGGAGGTATTTGATCAGGTTTCAGAAACCTGCTCTTCCAGAATCACTCTCAATGACAATTATTACTGTGATACCAAAAAAAGACAGAGATCCATTAAAACCATCACCATATTTCATTATTAAACTCAGATTATAAGATTATTGCTAAAGTTTTGGCAACTAAACTGGCAAATATTTTTTGCCAAAATTGATAAAAATTAACCAAATTGGTTTTATGAAAAAATAGAAAATCTGCTGATAATATAAGCAGGTTGCTTGGTATAGCTATGACATTAGATGCAGAAAAAGTGTTTGATAGACTGAAGTGGGATTTTCTTTTTATTTAAAGTGCTGGAAATATTTGGGCAAGGTCATTTTTTTACATATTGGATTAAGGCATTTTACAAAGAGCCTAACGCCAAAGTCGTGACTAATGGACAAATTTCTACATTGTTCCAGTTGACAAGATCTAATAGACAAGGGATGACTGCTATCTCCAGCTCTATTCATTTTAGCTATAGAACCACTTGCAGAAGCAATCTATTAAGGGATTCAAGGTCAACCAGGAGGAATAGAAAACGGATATACTTGACAGAACCAGCAACTCATCCATGGCATTATTGAGAGGGTGAGCAGCCTCTGTTTTATGGATCACATTGGTACCAATGATACAGATACGAAAAAGGATGAGGTCCTGAAGAGTGAATATAAGAAGTTAGGAAGGAAGCTAAAAAGCAGGACATTAAGGTTGGTAATCTCTGCCACATGCCAGTGAGAACAGGAATCAAAAGTTGTGGCAGATGAATGTGTAGCTGAAGAGTTGGTGCAGAGGGCAGGGTTTCTGGTTTATGGATCATTGGAATCTCTCCTGGGGAAGTTATAACCAAGACAAAAGTGATGAGTTGCACCTGAACTTGAGAGAGACCAATATTGTTGCAGAAAGATCCTCCAAAGAAAAAGGAAAACATTCTCTTTATCATTGCAGGTAACTTATTTATGATCTAAGTCTTATTCACTAAATGGGTGCAGTCGCAAACTCTGCAACTTTATTTTAAAGTAATTCCTGTGAGGAGTGTTTATACTCACTAGGCAGGGGGACGGGAGAGAGAAGGGTGAATAGTATTGCTAATCAGGGGTAGTATTACAACTGCAGAAAGGTAGAGGATGTTATGGAGGGATTGTCTACTGAGTCAGTGTGGATGGAAGTCAGAATTAGTAAAGGAGAGATCACTCTATTGGGAGATTCTTGGTGTTCCTAAGCAGTTCCCTCTCCAAGTACTAACCAGTCCTGAGCCTGGTTAGTTTCCGAGATCAGACAATGCCAATATTTTATTTTATTCAGGCTATCAGGCTCTGTCAAGAAGGACTCATGAGAATTATATGGTAGCCAGGAAGGAACTTAACAAAAGACTTGGGAAAACTAAAAGGGGGCACAAAGTGACCTTAACAAGTAGGATTAAGGAAAACACCAAGATGTTCTACACATATGTAAAGAACAGGAGGATTGTTAGAGTGAGTATTGGGCCAGTCAGGAATAGAGGAGTGGAACATGTGACTGAAGGCAAAGGAAGTACAGGGGTGGGGGAGGGAGTCTTAAATGAATACTTTGCTTCAGTGTTCGCTGGGGAGGGGGATCTTGGTGAATGTGAAATAAATATGCTGGAACATCTCAAAGTTAAGAAAGAGGAAATGTTGGATCTTCTTAAAATCATTCAAATAGATATGGCACTGTGACTAGACATGATATATCACAGGTTATTACAGGAAGTAGGGTATTGGCGACACTCTCTGCATCCTCCCTGGCCACAGGGAGGTACCAGAGAATTGGAGAAGGCAAATGTAATCCCCTTGTTCAATAAAGGAAAGGGAGAAAATCCTGGGAATTATGGACCAGTGAGTCTTATGTCAGTGGTTTGCAAACTAATAAGGTAGGATTTACAAGCATTTAGAGAAATATAATCTTCTCAAGGATAGTTAACAGGGCTTTACGAGGGGCAAGTTATGCCTCACAAGTCTAAGTTTTGGGGAAGTGACTACAAATTGATGAAGGTAGGGCAGTGGTTGTGGTGTATTTGGATTTCAGTAAGTCATGACAAGGTCCCTCTTGGTAGGCTCAATCAGAAAGTCATGGAGCATGGGTGTGATAGTCCATGCTGTCAAAAACAGGAAAATACACACAGAACCATAGAACATACAGAGCACATTTATAAGTCACACTAGCGAAAATTGGTGATATTGACGTCAGGGAGACAATGACACCCTTGTCAATATGAATCTTATTCAAAGATCTCAGTGAAATGGCACCATATTTATGTCATCTTTTGGCAGCAGAACTCTTACAAGTTGATAGGCATCTCTTTGAATTTGTTTGAAGAATTTTTTTACAGTTCCTGGCTAACACCAATTATTGTGTCCTTTCTTAAGAAATGTAAATGATTTATGTCAATCTGCCATTCACATGAACAATCAATGTTGGTAAAATTTCATATCTTACATACAGATGAGGAAATGTCTAGATATTTCATTTGACATCAGTTTTCTGTATACATGAGGTTTAAGCTTTAATTATCACATGCAAATTTATCAGTCTTGGGAAATAATTGAGTTCTTAAGGCACACAAGGAAAGAGGAACTTTTGATCAAGTTCAGAGAGAAAGATATGGCTTGATATTGAGATGTGAAGTCTATGCCTTCTGTCGTAATCTTGACAGATCGCTATTGGTCAGCCATTAATCAGATGAGTACAGGTTCTGTCAGATCGCTCTAAGCTATTAATGCTCCTGTAAACATGTTGAACAATTCATTTAGGAAATGGCTTTGAATAGTTAATTTAAATGCTAATTTGGTAGACTGGGAGTCCCAAGCCTGTTTTGAAATAAGACTTAAGACATGATTTTTTTTCTTAATATTTGTTGCTTCTTTTACATTCCCTCCTTTTTATCATTTAATGATTACCACTAATAGTTGGAAAAGCATAAAAAACAATAAATCTATAAGGGTGGCTAGGAGCATAATAAAAGTTTTTCCAGACACTGGATTCATCCAGTAACAAAGCATAGTGCAAAGGGATAGGTGTAATAGTCAGGCATTTCGCATCAATTTCTCATAAGTCCTTTTGCATGTGGTTCATGCATTTAGTGTTGTTGCCAGAGCTATTTGTTCAGCTGCCTTGATCTATAATTTTACAGGTCTCCCCATGACCAGCCAAAATAAAGTTATGGTCCCTTCGGTTCTGGATTTTCACAGTACACTGACAGTTGAGACACCACCTTAACAGCTACTTGCAACCCCTTAGCTGTTTCATTTGCCAATAATCCCAACAATGAGTTGGCGAATCTGCTCTTTGGATGCCCTTATCACATTGTCGAAGTGGAACAGAATTATAAAGACCTGCTCTATCTTAGAGATACTTCTCTTCATCCTGAACCTGGTTACCTCTTGCCAATCAGAGTGTAATTTCTGTATATGATGTATAGAGGGAGCCACATATCCCAATTGACAGGACCTTTCCCAGTTACTAGTCAGCTGTCTTAGTCAAGATTAAAATATCTTTCATTGTATAGAGTAAAAATTTTACATCATCTTTCTTCTTTTACATGGGATCCATGGAACCTTGGATGTGTGGTTCCTAAATTGGCTTGCATACAAAAGGCAGAGTGTTATAGCAGATGGAAAATGTTCTGCCTGTAGGTCAGTGACTAGTAGTATTCCATAGGGATCTATTCTGAGATCCCTACTCTTTGGGATATTTATAAATGATTGGGACAAAGAAGTGGACTGGTAAATTAGTATGTTTACAGATGTCACAATGGTTGGAGGTGATATGGATAATGTACAAGGGTACATAGGATGCAACAGGATATGGACAGGATGCAGAGTTGGATGGAAAAGTGGCAGATGAAATTCCACTTGGATAAGTGTGAAGTGATAAATATTGGAAGTTTGAACTTGAAGGCAGAGTATGTAGTTAAATGACAGGATTCTTAACAGTGTGGAGGAACTGGGGAATCTTGGGGTCCAAGACCATAAATCACTCATGGTTGTCACAGAGGTTGTTAGGATAGTTAAAAAGAGGTATGGTGTGTTGGCCTTCATTTGTCAGATTAGTTCAAGAGCTGTGAGGTGATGTTGCGGTTCTATAAAAATCTGGTTGGATTACACATTCCTTGGAATATTATTTTTAGTTTTGGTCACTTTGTTACAAGAAGGATCGAGAAGCTTTAGTGATGGTGAAGAAGAAATTTACCAGGATAATGCCTGGATTGGAGTATGTCTTATGAATCAAAGTTGACAAAGTTTCAGGTCTTCTCTCTTTGGAGCAATGAAGGATGACAAGTGGTTCATGCATTTAGTGTCAAGGTATATAAGAATATGAGAGGCATTGATAGGGTAAACTGATAATACTAAATCCCAAAGCCATTTCTTTAAGGTTAGTTGAGGAGCTGTCAGCCACTGTTCCCTTTATGCTAAGCACGTGTCCGTGCACACACACGTTCTGCAATGAGCGTGCAAAGGAAATGAATGTGCACACAAAAGGTTAGTTGCCTAAAATAATGTCATGAATAATTGATCTTTTTTTAATGGAACAACAAACTGAACAAAGTAGTTCAAAGTACAGGATAAAATCTTAACTAAATACATTACTTTGTAGAATGCAATCATACTAATATGATATTGAAACATGCCAATACAGTTTTATTAGCCACGAGAGATAGGCTGTGCCAAAATGATCTTGAAACCATTTCGTGTTTACATTTGCACAAGCATTCAGAGCTCACACACTTTTGTCACAGGAAAAAAATTTGCACAATGTATGATTTTTGCTCACACTGACTACTCAAAATTAGAGAGAACATTAACGTCAGGTAGGTCCTTTACTCTGATGGTAGTGGGTGCTTGGAATGTATTGCCAGGGATTGTGGGGAATCATGGTACAAAAGTAAGCTTTAAAAGACTCTTAGGTGCATGTACTGTATATAATTAAAGTGGAGGGTTATGGGTGTGAGGGACGGGCGGATAGATTGTTATGGAGTAAATTTCCACAGGTCAGCACAACATTGTGGGTCGAAGGGCCTTGATGATGATGTAATGTTCTTTGAGTATGTCATGGACCTATCAAGTCTGGGTCACTCTGCTGTGCCATTAAATGTGGAGCCCAGTACAGAACTTGGGCGTGCTCACATTTCCTAACATGATTCCCAGATGTAGCATACACCTGGAGACATCACGCATTGAAAGTTCAAATTCAAGTTTATTTTTATTATTATTATTATCATCCAATTGTATCAGTATGGTATTCTTAGGCCCTTGGTGGAAAAACGTGCCAACACATATATAGACATCGCACACGTAGCTACAAATGATATATATGCAGTACATATTTAAAAATAAATAAATATTGGTTGAAATCTAGAGTCTCAGAGTATTTGTATGAACAGTTCATCAATCAGTCAGTACTCTCACTGCCCATGGGTTTCTCCTCCTGGTGGTTCTGGGTCTGATACTTCTGTATCTCCTTCCCAACAGGAGTTGCTGGACGATGGTATGTGCAGGGTGATAGAGGTTCTTAATGATTTTACACACCGTCTTCAGAAAACAATCCCAGTAGATCACATCGATGGGGGGGGGGGGGGGGGGGAGGAATGGGGAGAGGGAGACTGAAATGATCCTCTCTGCCACTCTTATGTTCCTTTGGAATGAAGATTCCCAACCTGATCACTGAGAGCAAAAGATAAGCTCTTATTTTACCTTAATTTAATGTTTCTTTAATTATTCTTCCACGTTTTTGTTAAATTTAGAAGCAACGTGGTTTATTTTTATTAATTTTTTGCAACGTTAGAAGTTTCTGCACATCAGAAATTATGCAATAAAATTGTTTCCCATCTTTAACAGGAGGTGAGGCTGCACTCCTTCCATATCCCAGGATTAGTTTTATATTGGTCAGCACAACATCATGTGCTCTATTGTTCAAAAGAGGGGAAATGAGGGAATATACATTTCTTGTCAGGAACATAAGAATATGTTTGCCCCAGTAGCTTTTGCTTTACAGGAAGGTCAGTGTGTTGGTTCATTAAAGGAAAAGTAACATGTAAATGTTGCATTATGGTCACGTAAAACTACATTTCGAATGTAACTTGCATGAAATTCTTCAACTTTTCTCTACTGTGGTAACTAACCACTGTTGTGCCATGACTGGCTGCTGCCGACTGGACATGTCTCCTGAGACTGATCCTATCCATAGCCCCTTGCATGTTCCCCTTTCTCATTTCTTCAATCAGTCGATGGGGTTGTAAGTAGTTCCTGTCTTTAGTTAATAAAAGCCAGAAAGTTTCACAATATCAGCCTTTTGTCATTATTGATGGTACATCAATTTTATTAACTAAAATTTTAAAAAAAACATGGAACAGTGCCTAAAACCTGAGAAGCCCGACATCGACCTCCAGTCACCAGACGCCTTGAACACTTTTGAACTGTAGCTACACCACCTTGAAAATTTCCTGGCACTGGCTGTGGATGCCATCACCACAGATGCTAACCACCTGAGACTATTCCTCTCATTTGTCAGGTCCCAAGTGTTCACATTGATCAGCAACGCCAGTGCGTACCAAGCAGATATGGAGACCCTCAAGACCCAGTATTGCAGGAAAGCTCATAAGGTCTACATTGGGCATCTCCTGGCCACCAGAAAACGATGACCTGGTGAGTCGACTGCTGAGTATCTGCATGCCCTCTGGATCCTGTGTAGGCCATGTGACTATAAGGCCATTTAGGCCACTCAGAATACAGGGGACCTCATCAGAGATCCGTACATGGCGGGTATCCACTCCGGGTACATACGACAATGGCAATTGGAGCAAAAGGTTCTCCACCTGCAAAGGGCGGTTGAACTTATAGAGACACTGGAGGTGGCCCTCCAGAACTCAGATGACTACTCAGCTGCTTGGGCACTGCAGGCACTGCTATCCTGGAACAGGGCATCATCCTGTCCTGTGAGTGACTGGTCCCCCACACCATCCCACTACTCCAGTGATCTGACCTCGGCCACCATTGTGGGAGATCTCTCTAAGTGTTACTTTTACTGGCAGGGCCAGCATCCAAGGAAATGCTGTCCTGCCAAGGATGCAGTGTGCTCCAGGTGCTGAAAAAAGGGGCATTACGCCAAAGTGTGTCAGTCCAAACCATCCGCGAGATCTAACAGCGCTGTATGCGAACAATCGTCACTCCGGGCAATGCATTCGGAGCCATCTTCCATGCACTCCAGTGATGCCAAATGTGAATTATGCAGGCTGCCGTTTTGGTCTGCACGCTGAATGCCATCTTCCCAGCCATACGATACTTTGAGGGGTTGAGGCTGGCCATCTTGGGGCCGAGGGCAACCATCTCAGGCACAGGAGCACCCATCAGCCTTGGACAATGAATCCATACTGGCAACCATTACCCTGAACCAGGGGCCCCACAAGAACTCACCAGGTCCATGGTGGACATCCAGGTAACCAAGCACGTTATCAACTGTTTATTTGATAGCGGGAGTAGACAGCTTTATCCACCCTGATACCACAAAACGACTGTCCCTTAAAATACAACCTTGCATCCAAATCATACATGGCAGCCACGCTGGGGTCCTGCATAGTGACCATCACTGTTGGAGGGCGAGTGTTCAAATGCTTCAGATTGCTGGTTATGCCACAACTCTCTGCCCCCTTGCTACTGGGGCTAAATTTCCAATGCCAACTTCAGAGAGTCACTCTACAATTCAATGGGCCCTTACCCCCCCTTACCGTCTACAACGTACAGTTCACAGACGACCCCCCTGCAGGTGATGTGTGGTCTCATGACCCTCAAGGTTGTCCCCCTCCACTGTTCACCAACCTCACCCCTGATTTCAAGCCGGTGGCCACCAGGAGTAGATGGTACTGTGTAACTGACAGGGCCTTAATTAAGGTGGAGGTTCAGCGCTTATTGGGCAAAGGTATAATGAAGACTAATAATAGCCCTTGAAGGGGCCAGGTGGTCATGGTGAAGAATGGGAACAAGAATAGGATGGTCATAGCCAGACCATGAATCGGTACACGCAGCTCAATGCTTACCTCCTTCCTCGCATATCTGATTGGTCAACCAGATTGCACAATATTAGGTATTCTTCACAAATGACCTGAAGTCGGCATATCACCACCTCCTGACCACCACTGTACAGCATTCAAGACAGATGGCCGCCTCTACCACTTCCTCTGGATCCTTTTCAGCATTACAAACAGGGCTCCTGTTTTCCAGTGGGAGATGGACCGCATGCAACCTTCCTACATGCCACCTTCCCATATCTAGATAACATTATTATCTGTGGCCACAACTTGCAGGATCATGATGTGAACCTTCGCAAGTTCCTCCAGGCAATAAAATGGCATGAACCTCACTTATTAACGAGAATAAATGTGTGTTCTACAAAGCACAGCTAGCCATACTTGGCTGCATGGCCAAGAATGGCATAATTGGCCCTGCATGCATCAGTTGATGGAGCTACCCCTCCCACATACCCTCAAAGCTTTGAAGAGATACCTCATGTTTTTCTCACACTACGCTCAATGGGTCCCCAGTTAAATGGACAAGATTCGCCCATTGGTCAAAGCTACCACACTTTCCCTGTCAGCAGAAACCAAGCAGCCTTCAACAGCATCAAAGACGACATCACCAAGGCAACCATGCTTGCCATTGACGAGTCCACACCGTTCCAAGTGGAGAGCAATGTGTTTGACTTTGCCTTGGCTGCCACAATCAATCAATCAGGCAGACGTGTTGCCTTTTTCTCAGGAACTCTCCAAGGCCCTGAAATTCTCAACTCCTCTGTTGAGAAGGAGGCCCAGGTCATTGTGGGTGCTGTACACCACTATCTCACAGGGAAACGGTTCACCCTCTTCACAGATCAGAGAGCAGTAGCATTTATGTTTAATAATAAGCAAAGGGGAAAAAAATCAAGAATGATATGATCTTCAGGTGGAGAATCAAACTGTCCACTTACAACTACGACATTCTCTCCCAGCTCTTTCCCAAGGAACCTGTGCTAGTGTCCCAATGGACAGACTACAGAACTACAGGTTCTCCACAATTACCTTTGCCACCCCGGAGTTACTAGCTTTTTTCCATTTTATCAAATCTCGGAATTTACCATACTCCATTGAGGAAGTCTGGACAATGACTAAAAACTGCCAGGAATGTGCCAAATGCAAACCCCAGTTCTACCGGCCAGACAAAGTGCATCTGATCAAGGCTACCTGCCCCTTCGACCACCTTAGCATTGATTTCAAGGGACCCCTCGCCACCTCCAACCGGAATGTCTACTTCCTTATCATCATCGATGAGTATCCATTTTCCCTTCAGCATATCTTGCCCAGATATGACCCATGGCCACACTTATCAAAGCTCTCTGGAATACCTTCACTCTCTTTGGATACACTGGCTTCATCCACAGTGATCGTGGCACATCATTCATGAGGAATGAGTTGTGCCAGTACCTACCGGCCAAGGGCATTGACACAAGCAAGACCACCAGCTACAATCCTAAGGGTAATGGACAAGTAGAAAGGGAGAATGCCACTGTATGAAAGACCATTCTCCTGGCACTGAGGTCAAAGGCAGGAAGTCCTCCCAGTCATACATCAACTCTGTCCAGTCACTTTTATGTACGTTCACCAACAGCACTCTTCATGAAACAGATGTTTGTTTTCCCTAGGAAGTCTGCATCAGGGGCTACGCTGCCCACCTGTCTTATCTCCCCAGGACCAATCCTGCTCCAGAAGCACATCAGGCAATCTAAGACTGACCCACTGGGTCGAGATGGTTTGCCTTCTCCATGCGAACCCCCAGTAGGCTTACGTTGCTTTCCCTGACGGGCGCGAAGACACAGTCTCCATCGGGGATTTTGCTCCATCGGGAGCCTCCAATACCACTATTGACTTTCAGCAGACAACCTTCCCTCCCCCCCCCAACTTCAACCTTAGGGGTCCTGGAACCTGCAGCTGACCATCCCCTACCTGTGGCCACAGTTGTCACCAACGATATACCAGCTCCACACTCTCCCACCACCTCATCTGTCCTCATCCCGTGATAAGCTGTTAACAAGCCAACCTCGCAAACTGCTCAGGATGCTACGGCAGTGCCCCAACCATTGCCACATCACAGGGGAGACTCACCCCCACCCCCACCGATAAACCTAACCTGTAAAATGAGTAAATGTACAGTTGTTTCACCCTCTTTTTTTCTCACCCCATAGGACTCTTTTTAAAAAGGAGGGGTGAATGTGGCAAACCACTGTTATGCTATGATTGGCTGCTGCTGACTGGACACGCCTCCTGACACCGATCCTACCCATAACGCCTTGCATGTTCTCCTTTCTCTTTGCTTCGATCAGTCCATGAGGTTGATAGTAGTTCCTGTCTTTAGTTAATAAAAGCCTGGTAGTTCCACAATATCAACCTTATGTGATTATTGATGGTACATCAGTGGTTCCCAACCTTTTTCTTTCCACTCACATACCACTTTACGTATTCCCTGTGCCATAGTTGCTCTGTGATTATTAAGGGATTGCTTAAGGTGGGATGTGGGTGGAAAGAAAAAGTTTGAAAACGACTGTTTTAATTTTATCTAATTGACTCATTATGTACTCGGTTTCATAACTCCAAAGGAAATGGGCCAATGACAATTTTTCTCAAGCAAAGTATTTCAGTAATAATTGGATCTGGGACAGTGATTCTCAATCATCCCTTCCCACTCACATACCACCTTAAAGCAAACCCTTACTAATCATAGAGCACCGATGGCATAGGGAATATTTAAAGTGGTGTGTGAGTGGAAAAGGAAAGATTGGGAACCACTGCTGTAGCTGCTCAGTTCTGGATCATATTCAAGGCTGACAGCCATATATTTTTAAAACCTGAAGGGAATCAAACACATGAGGGTTTGGATGACAGATCAGCCCTGACCTTCTTGAAGAGAGAGCAGGCACGAAGAGTCAAACAGCCTAATCCAGCTCCCATTTCTTTATTCCTCCATGTCAAGTTTTATGAAATAATTTCAAAGTTAGTGCAACTCTCAGGAGAACTTCAACAAATTTAGCCAAGGTTGGACATGGACTGCATCCTTGAACTTACTTACTGATTGGATGCTTAAGTATTATTATAGCAATTGAAATTAATAATGAATGAACTACACTTTGCATTCTCTAATATCAATTTTAAGTTCAAATCAATTCTAATTCATTTACATCTTTATACAAAATATTGATTTTCATGTCACTGTATCCAATACTCTTTTATAATCACAGACGCTGTACACTTCCTTACCTTGTTAAGTCTTGGGGCCAATTTGAACTGGGGCAAACCCCTTGCCAAACTGCCACTTACACTTAATGTATCCAGAAGCAGATAGCCTATCCTGATGACCCTCTTTATCCCTGAGCTCAGTGAGATTGCTTGTATGGTCATACAGCATTAGGCAGCACGAAGACCCCAACACTTAGCACATCCATGAAAACCTTTGACGGGATGTAAAAGGTGCAAATGTTTCAAATAATTTGTAAATATTTCTCTTATTTAGATAAATGCAAACCTATGAAAACTAAAATAAACAATTTACATAAATAATAATTAGTAAGAATCATATAAAATAAAATTAATGAAGTTAACTAAAACACATTGTGCCCATAAATAATTAAAAATATTAAAATAAAGTTCTATAAAACAGTTCTAAAAATGGACTCTGTTCTTTATTGTCCTACAAATCCTACCCAAGTCATGGACCAGTTGGATTTATCAACCATTCCTGGCATAATACTGCGAAACCCTCACAAGAAAGATTCCTTGTGGAATTCTGTGGCAAATCAAACTGAATTCAATCTCAAAATTCATTTCCATGTCCCACTCCATAGAACTCTAGAACACCTCAGCAGAGAAACAGGCTCTTTAGCCGATCTACTCTGTGCCGAACTTGTCCTGATGACCCGAACCTGAACGATAGCCCTTCATACCCCTCCCATCCATGCACTTGTCCAAACTTCTGGCTATTTTGCAACACATTGTGGAAGTCCAAGATTGATTGAAGTATCAGCAGCTGAATTGTCATCTTCATCCATAAAATAAACAATGTTGACACTCACTTCCCTTCATCCTCTCCTCTCCTCCTTTCCTTTCTCCCGTCGATCCTCTTCTCCTGCCCCTGTGGCCCTCCTTTCCTCCCTCTTCACTTTTCCTCCTCCCCTGTCCCTTCTTTCCTCTCTCCTTGACTTCTCCCCGCCTCTTGTTTTGTTCCTCCTCTCTTCCTACCCTGCTCTTTTTTTCCTCCCTTCTCTTCCTTCCTCGTTCCCTCTTTCCTTTTCCTCTCCTCTCTTCTGCCCCTGTCCCTTCTTTCCTCCCTCCTGCCCTCTCCTCTCCTTCTTTTCTCTCCTCCTCACCCTTCTTTCCTCCCTCCTAGAATCCTAATAGCCTGAATATGCCTGAGATGGTCTGATCTCGGAAGCTAAGCAGGCTCAGAACTGGTCAGTACTTGGAGGAGAGACTGCCTAGGAACATCAGGTTCCTGTGAGGAGTGCTGGATAAAGTGGTGACTCTCTGCCTTACAGTAGGCAAAAGTTAAAGGATTATTACATTCTAAATTACTTGACAATAACAAAACCTTTATGTTCTCTCCTCCTCCCCTTCTTTTCTCTCCTCCTTCCCCTTCTTTCCTTCCTGCTCTCATCTCCTCCCCGTCCCCTTTTTATTGAGTGTCTGTCCTCATTTTTCTTATCCCAGTTCCAAACCATGGGTTCCCCTCCAGTTCCTATGGAATGCTGCATGACCTGCTAAGTTTCTGCAGCACGTTTCTGTATTGTTCTCCATCCCAGCGTCTGCAGTTTTGTTTCACTGATAATCTTGTGAGTAGTTTAATGCAAGGTGATAATATTTGCTTTTATTTTAAGCATCAATGATGAACGTGGTCAAATCTTAATAATGGCAGGTTTCTGTTTGCTAATGCTTCTGGCTGGGTTCCCAACGTGCTTTTCAAACTAATTGAGTGCTTGCAAATAGTGCTTGACACAAGGCCAAAGTAACACAGGGATGGGAAGCCCAAACTGCTGACACCAATACATTTGTTGTTACTTCTGTTGTTAACACATCCTGAAGTTTGTTGATAAAGATTCTAAACAAAACTCTGGTCAATAATTTAAGAATTAAGCCAAACACTTGATTATCCTGTTTGGTGAATGTATGCAGTTTAAAAAATGCATTTGCTTGGATTAATAAACAAAACCTTCTAAGGTGGCCACGGAGGAGGTATTGGTATCTACACACTCAATGTCTCTGATGCAACTCACTTTTCAAGTTTAAGTTTATTACCATCGGTTTGAAAGTGTACAACCCAATGAAACAGAATCTCTCCAGACCATGGTGCATGCACAAAAATGCACAATGCATAATGATCACATATCGTAAATAATTAATCAAAATGAATATTTGGGATGATTGTCATGGTTACAGGATACTCTTTGTCAACCTCATAGCTGTGGCAAGAAGCTATTTCCCAGCCTGGCAGTCCTGAATTTGATGCTCCTTGCACCTTCTTCTTGAAGGTATTGGTTTGAAGATACTGTGTACTGGATGAAAAGTGTCTTCTCTAATTCCCTGTGCCCTTTTCAGACAGTGATCCCAGTAAATGCTGTGTATCAAGGAAAGTGATCCTCTCAGCTGTTTGGATGATCCTCTGAATAGATGCATTGTAGTTACCATTCCACATAATGATGCAGCCAGACACGTACCAATAGAGAAGCCAATTGAGGCCGCAGGAAGGCATTAAATACCTAGAGATAAAAGTGGATAAAGACTTACATAATGTATATCAGCTAATTTATCTCCCTTTGGTCTGGAAGATTGAGGAGGACTTGGCTAGATGGAAAACTCTGCCCATAATGTTATTGGGCAGAGTTAACAGTGTAAAAATGAAAGTGATGCCAAGACTACAATATCTTTTGCAAATGCTGCCCATTTTGTTGCCACAGTGCTTCTTTAAGATGCTCAATGGATGTGTCAGAAACCTTTTGCGGAATGGTAAAGTATCTAGAGTCTCCATGGAAAAGTTGACATGGGAATATAAATTGGGGCCCTTAAAATTGCCAGATTTTTAAAAATATTACTGGGCGTCTCAGGCAAAATTCATCACCTCATTTTTTAAGGGAGGGCCCCCCTCTCCTTGGGCACAAATTGGGCTACTTGTGATAGGGGAGAAGATAGCAGGAGAATTTATTTACAAATGGGACATCAAATTAATCTAAAAAAAGATAACCCCATAATAAAATATATCTGCCAGATGTATTGGATTAAATGTTTGGATATTACTTGGAAAAATGAGATTGATTTGAATATTCAGAGATGGCATATGCAGTTGATATCTTGTATTCCATTGGGAAAGAAATCACATAATTTATGCAATAATTATTTATTTTTTTGTAAAACTTGGAACCCGTATTTGGATTATGTGGGGTATTTGCACGTTATTGGTGTGTTCTGAACCATGGTAACTGATGAATTTTGATGTTGTGTGATCTGCTCTTTCTTTTTTTCTTTTTTGGAGATAGATTAGACGGGGGTGGGTTGGGGTGGGTGGGTTACGGAAAGGGGGTGGGGGGTTGTAGGGGATTAGTTTTTTTTTTAAATCATGTATGTATTTTTGCCTTTTCTAAGTTTTATTCATTAATCGTATGTTTAACATATTTATCATGATTTAATAAATAAAATTTTCAAAATAATGTATTGGATTAAAGGTGGGGATATCTCCTAAAATGCCCTTGACACAGAACAATTTAATACCTATGACTTTGGGAAATAAGATCCTGGACACCTGGATCCAGAAAGGGATCAGGTGTATCGAGGATTGTTATCATCAAGGACAGCTCCTTTCATTGTAGAAGTTAAAGATTAAACATGAGTTATTGAAAAGAACATTCTTCTGCTTTCTGCAATTAAGATCCTTCCTAAGGGATTAACTGGGATCAACAATGATCCTGCTTGACTGTAGTGACATGGAGATTCTAATTCAACAGGGGAATGTGTAAATGTATCTCTAAGATGTATTCCATGTTCCAAAGTGACGACCAGAAACTGGGTTTACATTGGCCAAGGGAGAGATGGGTGCCAGAATTGGGCATAACAATTGATGAACAATGGTGGTGTAGTGGGCTGAGCGGTTGCACCCTGAGATGGGCAGAATTACCACAGAATACTCACCAAGGAAGATGGCGTGTGCTCTCTGTTGTCCTTGGCCAGAAGCCCGTGCTGTCGGAATGTGTCATGGATGCGTTGTGACATTACTTCTGGTTAGGGTACCTGGACTGGAAGTGACATGGTGACAAGAGCACAGTTGTGTCATGACATCACTTCCGGTTTTGGATGACTGAACCAAAAGTAACTTAAAAGAGGACAGGATGTAAGATTAAAGTCATTCCAATGAGATATCTGACTAGTGTGTGCATTTGTTGGGTAGCGCTGCCGTGGGAGACGCTACAGTGGAAAGATTTGTGTCTGAATAGCATGACAGGAATTGTCAATGCCAGACACATTCTAGTGCAAAATAATTTCTTGCATCAGTTGTACCTCACACTGTAAAAATTACACAAGTCAAAGCCAGAAATTTCAGAAATGTGTTTTAGGGTGTGGTGTGGAGGTTGACCACTCCACCTGGCTGTGTACAAGGGTGAGATCCTTCTGAAAAGGCCTGGGGACATTCTGAAAAAAATTACAAAAGTGGATTTTCCACAAGATCTGGAGTTGTACCTTTGGGGGGACATTGGGTTTGTACAATTTAGACTGTCCAAATACCAAATGCAGTTTGTGAAGGAGCTTTGCCCTGTCAGTAGCCAGAGATTACGTTGAAGTCCGACTCCCAGCTAATCATTGCACGATGGAGGATAGAAATACAGTATTGCATTCCCCTGGAGAAAAGCATACAATTTAAGGAAGAAATATGACACATTAATTGAAATGTGGCAACTTTATCTGAAGCATATAGGTATGCAAATATAATTTACACTACCCCCCACCCACCACCGAATAAGTGAATAAGAGAAAAGAAACGATCCGTCCCGGTAAGTAAATGATTAAGAGTGTGAATTGGGGAATGTGGCACAGATGACGTGTATTTTGCCCCCACCCATTCTTTTTTAACACTGGGGTTCTCTAGCCTTGAGGGGGAATCCTTGATTTCTCTGGTATTTATGTGTTTTTTGTATTTTTGTATTTCTGTATAATTATGCTTTTGTATTTGTGTAATATAAGGGATGGGTGAGGGGAGGGAGCAAGGTGGTGGGGGGAAAAATGGAATGTAAATTATATTGCGTGGAAAAAGAAAGTAAATGTATTGTTTTTTGAATTTACTTGAGTCTTTGAAAATCCAAAATAAAATATTCAAAAAATGATGCAGCCGGACAGGACACTCTCAACTGTGCTTCTATAAAAGGTTTTCAAGATGGTGGTCGGTAGCCTTACCCACCTCAGCATCCTTCAGTTTCACTTTCACTGTTTTATAGGAGTGTTGGACTAGTGTACATGACAATAAATGAACCTTGATATCGAAGAAATGTTTATAGTTTTTCATTCTCCCTAATTCGTAAAGTTTACAATTATACCAATAAAAACAGTTAAAACCAGCTGGAAAAAAATGGACTGAAACATGGCAGATGGAATTTAATGCAGTCAAGAGTGAGATGTTACATTTTGGAAGGACAAACCAGCAAAGGACACACACAGTGAATGGTAGGGCACTGGGGAGTGCGGTAGAACAGAGAGATCTGGGAATACAGATACATAATTTCCTAAAAGTGATGTCACAGGTGGATAGGGTTGTAAAGAGAGCTTTTGGCATATTGGCTTTCATTAATAAAAGTTTTGATTATAGGAGCTGGGATGTTATGTTAAAGTTGTATAAGACATTGGTGAGGCCAAATTTGGAGTATTGTATGCAGTTTTGGTCACTTAACTATAGGAAAGATATCAATAAGTTAGAAAGAGAGCAGAGAAGATTTACTAGAATGTTGTCCGGACTTCAGCAACTGAGTTAAAGGGAAAGGTTAAACATGTTCAGACATTATTTCGTGGAGCATAGCAGAGTGAGGTGAGATTTGATAGAAGTATTTAAAATTATGAGAAGTATAGACAGGGTAGGTAAGATAACACCAGAGGACATAGGTTAAAAGTGAAAGGGAAAAGTTTAGGGGAAACATGAGGGGGAAGTTCTTCACACAGAGAGTGGTGGGAGCATGGAACAAGCTGCCAGCTGAGGTGGTGAAAGTGGGTTCATATTTAACCTTTAAGAAGAATTAGGATGGGCACATGGATGGGAGAGTTCTGGAGGGCTATGGACTCAGTGCAAGTCAATGGGACTAGGCAAAAAAAATGGATCAGCACAGACTAGAAGGGCACTGTATCTGTGCTGTACTGCACTATGGTTCTAAAACATCAAATATTAATTCTAAATTCTAATGTACATCATGTCTTTTCTTTATCTTTGTACTTTCATGAAGTAAAACAGGCATTTTTTTGAGCCGTACATTGGAAGCATGAACACACACAGCCCCCCCCCCCCCCCCACATTCTCAAAGAAGTCCAACAGCATGTAGTACATGTGAGGGTTACCTCATGCATACCTCAAGGGAATCCAGGACTGCTACTCATCCACAAACTGGGCCATCGGATTTCTCAGTATGGAAACAGGTCCTTTGGGCATAAACCCATGCCCATACCCACCCAACTTGTGCTGCCAGTCTCCCCCCATCACCCACACAATTTGCGCTGTGCTGGTCTCCCGCCCACCCAACTTGCGCTGCCGGTCTCCCACCCGCCCCACTTGTGCTGCCATCTCTCTTCCCACTTGCCAGATTTTAAATGTCTGGATGAAGAATTGTGTACCTGTACCACAAATTTAATTTGCTAAATATTTAATTTTAAATTTGGTCTTATAGCTTTAATATTACTCAATGGAAATAACATCAGGTCCTGTGGGAATTTGACCTCAGTAATTCGTCCCAAAAAATTACCTACCCCTAACCAAAATTATCTTAACTCTAGGACATTGCCAAGTTGAATGAAAAAATGTTCCACACTCTTTTTGTGGAGTCAAATATAACTGAGGTAAAAAAAATTATTGAACTAACTTACATCTTCCATTTATAAGTTTACTCATATTCTTCTTACTCAACTCTATCCAATCCTTTTCACTTATTTGAGTATTTAAATCTATTTCCCATTTTGATCTTGATTTATGCACCTCAATTTTGGAGGCCTTAATTTGAAGTAAATTATACATTACTGAAATAAATTTATTGACAGTAGTATTAAAAATCAGTAATTCTAATTCAGATTGATTAGGTAATGTCAAGGTATGACAGATAAGAAAGCTTTAACTTGGTAATAAAATAAAGTTTTACCAGTACATCAAATTTTCCCTCATTCTTTCAAATGTTATAAATCTCCTTCTTCAAAATAATCTTCAATCATCTTAATACCCACCTGTCTCCAAATCCTCAAAAATTGATTATCCGCTGAAAAAAGAATAAGCCTATTTTGGCATTGAGGCATTTTTCTAGATATTAAACCTTTCTTACCAATTTCATTATCAAAATAATTCCATAACTCAATCAAATGTTTCAAAATAAATGATTAATTACTTCAAAATAACAATTTAGAATTCCATTTATTAATAAAATCTTGGGGATCTATATCTCCTAATGCATTAAAATTCAACAGAGGCCTAAACTGAAATACTAACTAAATTAAACAATATTTTTATAATTCTCAATTGCACTGCTTTATAATAATTCTTAAAATGAGAAAGACGTAAACCCCCTAACTCATACTTTCAAATCAATTTTTCCAAAGTGACCCTTGGCATTTTACCTCTCCATAAAAATTTTCTGGCCTCCATATTTAAATCCTTTAAAAATTTTGAAGGAATTAGAATGGGAATTGATTGAAGAAAAAATTGAATCCTAGGAAAAACATTCATTTTAACACAATTTACTCTACCAATTATACTAATAGGTAAATTATTCCACTTTTAAAAATCAGCAACAATTATTTTAAGCAAAGGTAAATAATTCAATTTATATCCATTTTTAGAATGTTTGTGTTAAAAATTCCCCCTCAAGTCCTTTCTAAATCTTTGCCTCTCCCTGTCATCCTATGCCCTCTTGTTTTTAAATTTCTCTGTGTGGTAGAAAAGACTGCAATGATTTACATTATCGATGCCTTATATTATTTTATGTAACCTATTTAAGATCACCCTACACCCAAGGGAAATAGTCCAAGCCTCAACTTATTTCTCAAGCCCTCCAGTCCCAGTAGTATCCTCATTAATCTTCTTTGTATAATTTCCTTCTTAATAACATGCTTCCAAAGTACAAAAGAATCGCTGGGCGAAAGTTTTTGAAAATCAATATTTTTATTGGATTCTTCATAGTTTCAATTTGTCTTATACCATGAGGCTCCTGTTTTAACAGAATCATTAATTTATTACATACCTTCTCCCAGCTGTGGCAAGGTTGCACTTAATCTTTAATCCTAAGAACAAGAATAAAGAGCAGCATGTTCAATTATCGCAGACTGCAAATGCTGGAATCTGTAGCTAACCTTAATCTGCTGGAGGAACTTAGCAGGTCAAGCAGCATCAGTGGTGGGGGGGGGGGGAATGGCTGATATTGTGGGCTGGAGCCCTTAATTAAGAATGGGAATGCAGAGAGGGAAACCAGTGCAAAGAGGGCAGGTGAGAGGAACAGGACAGGGCCAATATGAGATTTGTGGCCCAGGGAGAGACAGCTTCCTTCTCTCTCCATTCTCAGTCTGATGAAGGGCTCCAGCACAAACTGTTGACCATTCATTTTCTCCCACTGATGCTGCTTAACCCACTGAGTTCAAAGTTCAGATTTATTGTCAGAGTACATGCATGGCATCACATACAATCCTGAGACCTTTTTTCTGTGGCCAGGCAGAATTTCTACTTAAAAGTAGTACAAAAAAAACCTCAAGAATAGATACATATGCAAAAGAGAAAATGTAAAGAAAGAAAGAAATGTAAATAAACTGACCATGCTATATAGAAAATAAATCAGTAATAAATAATATGTAAAGTAAGAGTCCTTAAATGAGTGAGCAAAACACAAAATATTGCAGACACCATGATTGAAGTAAAAACACAAAGCTGGAGAAACTCAGCAGGTCAAATAATGTAGTTTATGTAGCAAAGATAAAGATACATAACCAACATTTCAGGCTAGGGCTTAAGCCTGAAACATTGGTTATGTATCTATCTTTGCGACATAAACTACACTATTTGGCCTGCTGAGTTTCTCCAGCTTTGCCACCTTAAATGAGACTCTGATTGTGTTTGTTGTTTCGGAGTATGATGGTGGAGGGGTAGCAATCGTTCCTGAACCTGGTGGTATCAGCCAATTTGAGTCTAGCTATAGAAGAGCCATAGCAAGTACGGCACAGTGACAGGCCCTTAGCTCAGGATGTTTGCACAAACATGAAGCCCAGAATAAATGATGTGGGAATGGAACAATTTATATCTTGCTATCAGGATTGGACTTATGAAGCAAGACATAATAGGTTACTGGTGACACAGTGCGGAAAATTAAGCCCATAACTTAAACCTTTATGTTAATATCTTACAAACACATCAGGCTGCTGATAGCTGAGCAGATAATCTTGCACAGCATCTCAACCACATAAATAGGAAAGATTCTGTGCTAATTGTGCAGACAATGTTTAAGTTCTGCACTCAATGTGTGTACAAATCTTCATGTTAATGAGGCATATTTTTTGTGCTCTGTCTACAGCATTTGATTTAGATGTAGGATATTATAGGGATGACTCCCGGACTGAATAAAATCAAGATTACACAATCATTCTTTGTGTAGACTTAAATGTTGCATATTTGGTACTTGTGCACTAAGTTCATCGGCGGCAGCAGTGCGAAGAGCCAAAATTATCCATCATTAAATCAATAAATTATAATTGGAAGTAACCATACAAAGCAAATAGAATTCTATATTAGTATCCCCTGCTGATAAAAAAAAACTAGTTTACATCCGAGAAACGTGCAACCAAAGACAGGGGAACCAGCATCTTACCAGATGCACGTACCATGCTGAGTTCCTGATATGATGATCTGACAATGCACTGTCTCGCACAAAGCAATTGAAATTACACAGTTGTTTGCTGCTTTTTGGGAAAACCATGATATAAATAGAAGTCTTTCTTTTTGTATGTTCTGCAGAGTAAATGGCAAGCATAATTTGAGCTCACTGATCCATGTCTACATATTCAAAGGCAATAAAATTCCTTGTATGGTCATGGGATTTAAAGGAACTGAATGTATATTCTCTTGTTGCAGAATTAAGGCTGTCCAGCTGAAGATGTCTTAGAACTGCATCGGGCAAAGTCAACAAATACTTTCACAAACACATCATGGGCCACTATTGTAAAATATGATGGTTTTGATCAGTACTCCGGCACATCTACCTCACAGAAGATGCAGTGAGAGGGATAAAGCCACAGCACTGACACCATGCAGTCCCTATGAGATCTAATGCCCAAGAAGTTCCAAGATGTCAAATTATACCTGCCATATTTGTGGTGGATGTCTGTTAGCTGCGATGGAAGGTGACTTGACAGTTAACTTGACAGTTAATGAAAGGGTGAGTGAAAGGATGAGTTCAGAATATTGAGGGGAGACCTCATAGAAGCATTTCAAATGTTGAAAGGACTGGACAGAGTAGATAGAGAAAACTTGTTTCCCATGGAAAGAGAGTCAAGGAAAAGAGGGGACAACTGCAGGATTGAAGGGAGTCCATTTAAAACAGAGATTTGGAGGAATTTCTTTAGCCAAACTTCTGGAATTTGCTACAATGGGTAGCTGTGGAGGCCAGGTTGTTGGGTGTATATAAGGCAGGGATTGATAGTCAGGGTATCAAACATTATGGGGAGAAGGCAGAGGAGCGGGGCTGAATGGGAGAATGGATCAGCTCATGATGGAATGGATGAGCAGACTCAATGGGCCAAATGGCCTGCTTTTACTCCTATATCTTATGGTCTTCTGATAATCAAATCAAGAGAACCCACACTGTACAATACTGGAAATGAGAACAGGAGATATGGATGGTTTGCGGAAGGGGCAGGTTTCAGAAACTAAGAATGGTTGAGTTTGCAAATTTGAAAGACCAGCAAAACAGAAGACATTGCTGTAAACCAAAATAAGATTAGTGCAATGCAAAGGGAGCATTGACAAGAGAGCAGAAATAACACAAAAGGGATGAAATAGAGTAATGGAACCTTGAACCTTGAACTCAGGAAAGACAATAAAATACAAAATCTATTCACATTTACTTGGAATATGTACTCATTTTAAGGTGAATATTGTCAAAGCTATAGATGACACTGTTGAAGAGTAAAATGCATTGACCCAAAGAGAGAAAAGAAATTATTATTAAATTCAATACGTGTGGCACTAGTGGATTTTCTCACATAAAGTGGTGCAATAGATATTACATTTGATCAAATTGTTTTGAAGAATAAAACACATCTCCACCTAGCATTGTCTGAGACACTTGAGTTACAAATTTGTATTCTTTATCAGATGCCAGAGGAGCAATGGAGATTTGATTGTCCATCAAATGATTGAGCATGGGAATGTAATTTTGAAAATTTCTTGGACAAAGCATTGAGGAAGAGATTAGAGTGTGGGTTAAGCCACCAGAGGATGTAGGCTTACAGGCTAAAGGCTTACAACATTTATTTAATTTTTGAGATGGCAATGTGTTTTGCGGAAGGGGCAGTGATAAAAAATGAAGACGTTTTGGTCTGCTCGAAGTATAGATACGAGTCCAATGGTAAAGTTAAAGAGGCAGTAGACCATAAGACCCCAAGACATAGGAGTGGAATTAAATCATTTAGCTCATAGGGTTTATTTGCCATTCTATCATGGCTGGTTTACTATCAATTTCACTCCCATTCTCCTACCTTCTCCTGGTAACCCTCGATTTCCTTCATAATCAAGAACCTGCCTACCTGTGTCTTAAATATACCCAATGACTTGACTTCCACAACCAGCTGCAGGCAATAAATTCCACAGATTCACCGCTCTCTGGTTTGAGAAATTCCTCCTCATCTCTAAAGTGACGATGTTTATATTCTGTAAGTGTGCCCTCTGGTTCCAGACTCCCCACCATAGGAAGCATCCTCTCCATGTCTACTCTATCCAAACCTTTCAGTATTTAAGAGGTTTCAATGAGATCTGCCCTCATTCAGCTAAACTCCAGTGAGTACAGTGCCAGAGCCATCAAATGTTCCACATATGATAAAACTTTCATTCTGTGGTTCATTCTCATCCTTCCTTGAATTACGAGCCCAAAACTATCCATAGTACTCCATGTGCAGTCTGACCAATGCCTCTATAAAGCCTCAAAATTACATCTCTGCTCTCATATTCTATCCCTTTAAAATGCTTGCATTGCATTTGCCTTCCTTACCACTGACTCTATCTAGAAGTCAAGTTTAAGATAATCTTGCATAAGGATTCCCAAGTCCTTTTGCACCTCTACTTTATATTTATTATTTTGACATACTGCATAGTAACAGGCCATTTCAGCCCATGAGTCTGTGCCACCCAATTTACCCCCAATTAACCTACACACCCAGAATGTTTTTGAATGGTGGAAGGAAACCGGAGCCTCCAGAAAAAAACCCACGTGGACACAGGGACAGGGGAACATACAAACTCCTTAGAGAGAATGCGGGATTCGAACCCTGATCCGGTCCCGATCGCCGGCGCTGTGAACTCATTGCCCATTTAGAAAATAGTCTGGTTCTTTATTCCTTCTACCAAAGTGGATGATCATACAATTCTTTTCACTGTATTCCCTCTGACACTTCCTTGCCCAATCTCCTAATCTGTCTAAGTCCTTCTGTGGACTGTTGGAATCTAGGGATTAAAACATCATGGAATATATGACTATTTAACAATCTTATATTTACTTCATGTTTACAATATATATGACTATGTGACAATATTATATTTACTTCATGTTTACTGGTGGAATCTAGGGGTTAAAATATCACGGAATATATGACTATGTAACAATTTTATATTTACTTCATGGTTACGGGAAAAGAGTAATGTAATTAAGTGGCAATCACAGCATGGAGCAAAGATGGCTGAGTACAGTAGGGGTAGAATTGTCTGCTCCCAAATACAAGGGAGAGGAAATGTATGAAACGATTTAGTAGGAATGCTCAAACTGAAGGAGGTGTTGAGTACCACAGGAGACACAGGCCAGAGCAGAACAAAGAGTATCCTGTAAGAAACAAAGGGAATGGAAAGCCAGTCTAGGAAGAAGATTAAGGCATGAGGAGGTGTTAAGGAGAACAGAAGAAATTGGCCAGACAGGAACAGAACAATGATTGGAAATATCTGGGGTAGGAATTGATTTCTGTTCAAAACAATAGGATGGTCTGATCTTGAGGATTTAAGATAAGCGATCTATACCCGAGATAAACTGTAGAATAGGAAATTGCTGGTGATATACCTTTATGTAAGAAATCTAGCAAAGAAAGCCAACTTTTGTTCTGTATGGTAATTTGGATCTATATAAACTGAGCAGACTGGACAATAGGGGTCACTCTTGGGGAGTAGCTCACTGTGCAGGTGACCTATGAACTAATGACTGACCCAGAGCTCTGTTAAGCTTTATTCTTGTGCTGTGTAATAAACTGATTGTTGAACCGAATACCTTCTCCTATCACTTCTAAAGAACACGCTGGACTCAGACGACACATAGACTAAATTAAGGGTAGGGTAAAGCCAGAGTCTGACAGGACTCAGTGCTTCGTCAACCTGACAAGCCCCTCTTCCTATCTTTGATTCAGCTGTAAACCTGGCTCAAGGCCACCAATTCTGTCATCCAAATTGTTGATATATAGCATGAAAAGAAGCTGTCTCAGCACTGAGCCCTATGGAAACACCACTGGCCATTAGCAGCCAGCCACAACAAGGCCCCTTTTATCCCCACTCTCTGCCTCCTCCCAGTCAGCCAATCTTCTATTCACGTAATACTCGGTGAGGAGCCTTCAGCCATGTGAGTCTGGTGACTGCTGGTCATTGATTATTGAGGGAGGGATTAATTGGGAAATTAAAAAAATTAGCAGGAAGCAATAAAAAAGAGGGCTTGTTAAAGAAGCAGCCAAGGAAATGAGTGGCCTAGTGAAGGAATGGGACTTTGAGGCTTTGGTGAGTAAAGACTGAGCTCCCTGTGAGGCAAGGTTTGGTAAGTCTTTTTTAAAGTTTATCTAAACTACTCTAATTTAAATTGAAGAGCAGGATGGAGGCAGTTGTGTGCTCTGATTGCAAGATGTGGGAGGTCAGGGACGGCACAGATGATCCTGGTGACTACACCTGCAAAAGGTGCATCCAGTTGCAACTCATAGAAGAGTGGGTTAGGGAACAGGAGTTGCAGCTGGATGAACTATGAATCATAAGAGAGGTAGTGATAGATCGGAGTTATGGGGAGGCAGTCAGGGAAATGGGTGACTGTGAGGAAAGGAAAAGGTGGGAGACAGGCAGTGCGGAGTACCCCTGTGGCTGTTCCCCTCAAGAACAAGTATAGTGCTTTGGATACTGTTAGGAGGGATGATCTTCAGCGGACAAGTCATGGAGGTCAGGTATCTGGTACAGGGGCTGGACCCTTGGCTCAGAAGGGAAGGGGGGAAAAGAGTAGGGCTCTTGTAGTTGAGGACCTGCTGGTTAGTGGAACAGATAGGAGGTTTGCTGGATGAGATTGGGGGATTCCAGTTGGTATGTGGTGTCCCAGGTGACAGGGTCAGGGATGTCTCTGATTGAGTCCACAGCATTTTTGAGGGGGAGGGTAAGTAGCCAGAAGTCATGGTCCACATGGGGACCAATTACATAGTTAGAAGTGGTGATGAGGTTCTGAAAAGGGATTACGTAGAGTTAGGTAAGAAGTTGAAAAGCAGGACCTTAAGGGTGGTAATCTTGGGATTGCTGCCTGTGTTATGCGCTAGTGAGGGTAGAAACAGGAAGTTATGGAGGATGAATGGGTGACTCAGGAGCTGGGGCAGGGGTTTAGATTTCTGGATCATTGGGATCTCGTCTGGGGCAAGTCTGACCTGTACAAAAGGGTAGGGCTGCACTTGAACTTGAGAGAGACCAATATCCTGGCGGGCAGGTTTGCTAAAGCTGTTGGGGAGGGTTTAAACTATTTTGGCAGGGGGGTGGGAATCAGAATGAGAGTACAGAGGAAGAACACCTAGATTGGAAGGAATGGAGTGAACAGAATGTAAAAATAAATGGAGGGAAGAAGGTAAAGGTTGGTAACAAGAGGAGTATATGTGGAGGATAGTCTCTTAAGTGCATATATTTTAATATAAAGAGGATGAGCTTAAGGCATGGATGGCCACTTGGAAATATGATATTGTGGCCATCAGTGAAACTTGGTTGCAGGAAGGGCATGTTTGGCAGTTAAATATTCCAGGATTCTCTTTTAGACATGATAAAATGGGGGGATAAAAGATGGAGGAGTTGCATTGCTTATTAGAGAGAACATTACAGTAGTGCTGTGGCAGGATGGTTTGGTGGGATCATCCAGCAAGGCTATTTGGGTAGAATTGAGGAATGTCAGAGGCATGAATACATTAATAGGTGTGTATTATAGACCAAAAAATAGGCAGAGGGAATTAGAGGAGCACATTTGTAAGGAGATTGTGTGTCTCTCTCTTTCTCTCTCTTTCTCTCTCTTTCTCTCTCACACAAGGTGATAGTTGTGGGAAATTTCAACTTTCCAAACATTAACCATACAGTAAGAGGGCTGCATGGTGTGGAGTTTAAGTGTGTTCAGGAAAGTTTTCTTTATCAATACGTAGAAGAACTGACTCGAGAGGGGGCAGTATTGGATCTCCTGTTAGGGAAGAAGATAGGTCAGGTGACAGGTTTGTGTTGGGGAACACTTTGGGTCTAGTGATCACAATACTATTAGTTTTTGGCTAGTAATGGCCAAAGGTTGAGATTTTTGATTGGAAGAATGCAAATTTTGATAGGGAATGAGAAAAGATTTAAAGGCTGTGGATTTGGATAAGATATTTTCAGGGAAGAATGTAGTAGATAAATGGAGGATATTCAAAGGAGAAGTTCTGAGAGTGCAGAGTTGGTCTGTCCCTGTGAGGACTAAAGTAAAGGTTAGAAACTGTAGAGAGCCTTGGTTTTCAAAAGATATTGGGAACTTGTTTCGGAGGAAGAGGGATGTGTACAACAGGTATAAACAGCAAGGAATGGATGAACTGCTTGAGGAATATAAGGAGTGTTTTTTTTTAAATAAAAAAAAAATTAGAAAGGCCAAAAGGGGATATGAAGCTGCTTTGGCAGGAAAAGTAAAAAATAAATCCAAAGGGTTTCTATAGGTACATTAAAAGTTTTTTTTTAAAAGTGAAGGATAAAATTGGACCTCTTGAAAATAAGGGGGGGTGGGGGGTAGGTTCTGTGAGAAGCCAGAGGAGATGGGTGAAATTTTAAATGATTTCATTTTCTTCAGTATTCACTAAAGAAAAAAGTATTGAACAAAATGAAATGAAGAAATATGGCTGGGAGCTCATGGATAATATAAGAATTAATGAAGAGGTAGTGTTGGCTATATTGAAAAAGATCAAGGTGGATAAATCTCAAGGTCCTGACAAAATATTCCCTTGGACCCTGAGGGAGGTTAGTGAACAATAGTGGGAGCATTGACAGAAATATTTAAAATATCACTGGTCATGGGGGAAGTGCCCAAGGACTGAAGAGTGGCTCATGTTCTGCTGTTCAAAAAAGGATCCAAAGTAAACCTGGTAATGATAGGCCTGTAAGTCTGATGTCAGTGGTGGGTAAATTAATGGAAAGTGTTCTTAGAGATGGTATGTACAACTATTTGGAAAAACAGGGATGGATTCAGAGTTGTCAGCATGGTTTTGTACGTGGTAGATCATGTCTAACAAATCTTAAAGTTTTTTGAGGAAGTTACTAAGAAGTTTGATGAGGGGGAAGGTGGTGGATGTTGTCTGTTTGGACTTTAGTAAGGCTTTTGATAAAGTTCTCAATAAGAGGTTAGTAAGGAAGGTGGAAGCATTAGGTATTAATGATGAAGTAGTGAAATGGATTCAACAAGAGTTGGATGGGAAATGCTAGAGAGTAGTGGTGAAAAATTGTTTGTCAAATTGGAGTCCGGTGTGGAGTGGAGTGCCTCAGGGATTGGTACTGCTCTTTGTCATATATTAACGATCTAGATGATAGGGTAGCAAATTGGATTAGCACATTTGCAGATGATACAAAGGTTGGTGTTGTGGACAGTGAGGAAGATTATCAAAGCTTACAGGGTGATATAGGACAGTTAGAAGAGTGGGCTGAAAGATGGCAGATAAAGTTTAATACTGATAAATGTGCTACATTTTGATAGGACTAATCAAAATAGGACATACATATTGAATGGTAGACAATTGAGTGGTGCAGTGGAACAAAGGAATTGAGATGTCATGGTACATAATTCCCTGAAAGTTGAATCACATGAGGATAGGGTGGTGAAGAAGGCATTTATTATGTTTGGCTTTCATAAATCAGAGTATGGAATACAGGAGTTGGGATGTTATGTTGAAATTGGTGAGGCCAAATTTGAAATATTGTGTGCAGTTTTGGTTGCCAAATTACAGGAAGGATATAAACAGTATAGAGAGTGCAGAGGAGGTTTATGAGAATGTTGCTGGGGTTTAAGTTGCAGGGAAAGGTGGAGCAGGCTGGAGCTTTATTCTCTGGAGTGTAGAAGGATGAGGGGTAATTTGATAGAGGTATTCAGAATTATAAAGGGGATGAATGAAGTCAATGTGGATGGGTTTTTTCCACTGAGAGTGGGGGAGATTCAAACAAGAGGGCATGGATTGAGAGTAAAAGTTTAAGTGCAACATAAGGGGGAATTTCTTCATGCAGAGAGTGGAGGGTGTACGGAATGAACTTCTGGTAGTGGTGGTAGAAGCAAGATCAATGTTAATATTCAAGGAAAGGTTTTATGGGTATATGAACGGAAGAGGTGTGGAGGGTTATGGGCCAAATGCGGGTCCGTGGGACGAGGTGGAAGAAGATGTTCAGCACGGACGAGTAGTGCCAAACTGGCCTGTTTCTGTGCTGTAAATGGTTATATGGTTAATACTATGGATTTCTTGTACTACCTTGGACTCTTGTGCAGCACCTTGTCAAAGGCCTTCAGAAAATCCAAGAAAAACAAAATCCACTGACTCTTCTTTGCCTGTTGAACCTGTTAATTTCCTCAAAGTTTTATAACCAGTTTGTTTAGGCAAGAAGTTAAAGTTGAAAATTCAATTTATTTTCCGAGAACATGTATCACATCACCTACATCTCTGAGATACTTTTTCCTGCGGGCCAGACTGAATTTTTATTTATTAATTGTATAAGTAGTACTCAAAAAAAAAAGATAAATACACCAAATAGAGAAATACAAAGAAAACTTAAACAAATTGACAGGTGAAAATACAGAAAAAATTGAATATTCAATATTTATACATTCAGTGCAAAGTAAGAATACTTAAATGACTCCCTGATTAAGTCTGTTGTTTAGGAGTCTGATGGTGGAGGTGTAACAACTGTTCTTGAACCTGCTAGCATGAGTCTTGTGGCACCTGTAACATCTTTCTTGCTGGCGGCAGCAAGAGCAAGGTCTTAGGTGGTGTGTGCCCTTGATGACTGCTGCTGCCCACCCACTGCAGCGTTTCACATAGATCTCCATGATGTTGGGGAGAATTTTGCCTGTGATGTACCTTTTGCAGGGCTTTCCACTCAGGGGTATTGGCACCCCATATTAGGCTGTGATGCAGCTGGTCAGCACACTTTTCACTAGATGTCTTTACAAGTTTGCCTAGGTTTTCAATGTCACACTAAACCTCCACAAACTCCTGAGAAATTAGAGGTGATGATGTGCTTTCTTCACAATGACATTGATAGGATGAGCCCAGGAAATGCCCTCCCAGAAGTTGAATTTTCTCACACTCTCCACCTCTGATTCCCTCAGTGATCACTGGGTTGTTTACCTCTGGTTTTCCTTTCTCAAAGTCTACAAGTGGTTTCTTGATTTTGGTGACATAGAATCAAAGTTTGTTGTTGGTGCACTATTAACTATGTTTTCAATCTCCCTCCTGTATGCTGTCTTACTGACCCATTTTGTACAACCCACTACTGTGGTATTGTCAGCAAATTTTTAAATGGTGTTGTCGTACCAAGCCATGCAGTTGATTTGGGGGTGAAGTATGATGCCTTCAAGAGCTCAGCTACTGATGGAAATTGTGGAGGAGATGTTCTTGCCAATCTGCACTGATTGTGGCCTGGAGCTGAGGAAATCCAGGATCCAATCACACAGTGGGGTGTTGAGGCCCAGATCTTGGAATTTTCTAATGGATTTGAGGGGTAGATGATATTGAATGCTGAACTGTACTCAATAAAGAGCATCATAATATATGCATCTTTGCTGTCCAGGTGTTTCAGAGTTTTTTTGTAGAACCAGTGAGATGGTATCTGCCACAGACCTGTAGCTGTGGTAGGAAAATTGGAATGGATCCATGTCACTGCACAGACAGGAGCTTATTTGGTTCAACACCATTCTCTCTGGGGGGGGGGGGGGGCGGGGGGAAGGAGGATCTTCATTGTGGATGTGAGTTCAAGTGGTCGGTAGTCATTTAGGCAGGTTGCCATACTCTTCTTGGGCACCAAACCAATGAATCCTGTTTCAAACACGTGGGTACTACTGCCAGTCAGAATGAGAAATTGAAGATATTCGTGACAATACTGGCCACTTTGTCAGCACAAGTTTTCAGTACCCTGCTGGGTACACCATTTTGACCAAGTTCTTTTCTTGGATTCACTCTCCTATAGTGACCTGCATGTCATCTTCGGGTACTGACAGTAGAGGATCATCAGGGACGTGGGGTTGCACAGTGGTTCTTCCATGGTCTCATGGTCAAGTTTGGGAAAGAAGGTATTGAGTTCATCTGGGAGTGAAGATTTCCTGCCTCCTACTGCATCTGATTTAGTTATGTCATTTAGGCCCTGCTACAGCTGTCAGGTATTCTTCGTTATTTCCATTCTCGTCCAAAATCTCCACTTTGCCCAGGAGATGGATTTCCATAGGTCAACCTTGTATAGTGTTCTGGATCTCCTAACATAAATGCCTGTGATTTGTCTTTCACTAATTTTGAGATTTCACTTTTTAAATTATTTTATAAATTTTAAACCACAGTAATAATTGCATTACATTTAATTCAAAAATTATTTCACAGAATTATACATGTGGTATACTATCTCACCCTCCCACCCCCCCTCCCTCCCCCACCCCCACCCCTAAAGTAAAAAAATAGAAAGGAAAAGAAAAGCTGAAAGATGTCAAAGGAATAACAGCTTTGGACATATATTGGAGGTTCCCAAGAGATCAGGTCTTCAGAGAGTCTATTAAACATACAAACCAATATTTTGCAAATATGGGTGACATATTTTCCAAAATCTGATATTTATCTCGCAGATTATAAGTAATTTTCTATAATGGCATACAACTATGAAGTTCTGCGTGCCATCTTTCCATACCTAAATCTATTTCTGACTTCCCTGATATTGCTAAACACTTCTTAGAAACTGCTAAAGCAATTTGCACAAATTCAATTTGATACATATTTAATTTTAGCTTTGGTCTTATAACCTTCATATTACTCAATATAAATAACTTTGGATCCTGTGGGAATTTGACCTCCAAAATTCATTCCCAAAAATTACCTACCCCAAAACAAAAATGTCTAACTTTAGGGTATCACAAAATTGAATGCAAAAAAATCCAATCTTTAATCTACACCTAAAACGTAAATCTGATATAGCAGGATTTAATTTTTGTGGAGTCAAATATCATTGATGTAAAAAAAAATTATATTGGACCAATCTATATTTTTTGAATACTTTTTAAAAATTAAAAACCACAATTACATCCAATTATAATAAATACATAGAAAAAAATACATTGACAGTTTATATAGAAAAAAACCTAAATTCTCTCTCCCTCCCCATTAGTCCCTTACAACCTCCCCCCTCCTCCTTCTACATTTACCCACTAAAGAGAGAAAAGAAAGAAAGAAATCGTCACTTATACATAATTCAAATTTGTAGCTGTGGAACTAAGAAACATCACCAGAACAGATTGAGAGTTCACATCTTTAAACTAACAGTTTTTAAATATGGGCTCCATACTTATGGGGGGGAAAAAAGATATTTATCCTGTAAATTATACATTACTTTTCAAGAGGAATACAAGATTTCATTTCAGTATGCCATCTTTGCATCCTCAACACAAAATCAGATTTCTAAGTAATAGCTAAACATTTCTTAGATATAGCTGGGCTAATCGTAAAAATTAAATTTGATACATAGTTAAACTTAATTTTAACTCATCATTTTAATGTCTCCATATAAAAACAACATTGGATCAAATAGGATTTAACTTTCAATATTTTGTCCAAAAATAATTTAACTTGTAACCAAAAAATTTTAACTTTCGTACATCACCAAACGAATGAAATAATCTATTTACCACATCTAAAGCAAAAATCTGAAGACATTAAATTAAATCTTTTAATTTTTGAGGGGTTAAATACAATTGATGAAAAAAATTATTTTGAACTAACCTATATCTCACATTAATAAATTTAGTTATATTATCTTTACATAAATTCCTTCAATCACTTTCATCTGTTTTCCTATTGAAATCAGTTTCCATTTCATCAATGATGTAGCTCTATAAGACTCTAGTTTTAATGGATTTTCATCTGTCTTAGGTATTACTGTTATAATAGCATTTGGAAAAAGAATCTGGTAATTAATGAGATTGTATTGCCTGTTTTAGCCATTCCATTAATAAAGGCATTAGTAAATCTTTAAACTTATAAAATTCACAAGTAAAACCATCCTCACATGGAGATTTACCATTTTACATTTTGCATAGCCTTAACAACTTCTTTAACCATTAAAGGAGTATATAAATATTCATGAGCTTGACAATTTAGACAGAAGTTTAAGTTTATATTAAAAAACCTATTAATCTTTTCTTCATCATTATTTGATTGAGATGTATATAATTTAGGATAAAATTATAAATAAATTTTGAATTTTTTTAAACAGCATTATTAGTTTTTGATGTTTGCTCCATTTTTAATTGCCAAGCCAGAACTTTGTGTGTTCTTTCTCCTAATTCATAATATTTGTTTTGTTCTATCAATTAATTTCTCCATTCTATATGTTTGTATCAATTATATTTTCTTATTTACTAATTCTATTTTTGTTCTCAGATGGATCTTTTCGTAAATTATTCTCTAAAGTCCCTATTTATTTTTCTAATTTATCTATTTCTTTAAGATAATCTTTCTTAATCTTTGTTGAATAACTTATTATTTGACCTCTTAAATGTGCTTTTAACACATCCCATAAAATGAATTTATTATCAACTGAATTGATATTCATATCTAAATACATTTGTATCTGACTCCTTATAAAATTACAAAAATCAATATTCTTTAACAAGGAAGAATTAAATCTCCATCAATAAGTTGAATCAATTTTATCTAGACTTGAACATGACATCAATAATGGTGAATGATATGATATAATTCTAACTTTATATTGTGTATTTATAACATATCCTTGTAATTGAGCTGAAATTAAAAAGAATTTTTTCTAGAATAAGAATCAAATCGATATGAATAATCTCTTTCCTTTGGATTTAACTTCCTCCAAATATCTACTAAATTTAAATCCTCTATTAATGTCAAAATTCTTTTTTACAGTTTTGGTTTGAGCTAATGATCTTTGCAATTTATCTAACAATAGGTCTAAACAACAATTAAAATCTCCACCAATTATTACATTTCCATTTGCTTTTGTAAGATATGTAAAAGTATCTTGAATAAATTTCTCATCTATATTAGGTGCATAAATATTCATAAGTCCAAGATTCTGAATAAATTTGACAAAGTAAATCTTCCCACAGGATCAATAACTAATGATTGCAATTTAAATGGAAACTTTTTATTAATTAAAATAGCTACTCCCCCTTGCCTTAGAGTTGAAAGATAAAGCTAAAATTTGACCAACCCATTCCCTTTTCAACTTTTGATGCTCTTTGCCTGTTAAATGAGACTCCTTCTAAAAAGCAATATCAGCTTTCAGCTTCCTAATGTAAGCTAACACTTTCTTCCTTTTAATTGTATTATTGAGCCCATTCACATTAAATGTTACATAATTCATATTATTTACTACCATCATGTAACTTTAGAACATATATCTCTTTTCTTTCTCCGGCAGATGTCAGCTCCACAGCTAATCTTAAAAAAAACACATCCTCTGCAAATAGAAAAATAAGAAATCCCACCCCCCCAAAAAAAATTATACATAATAATCCAGAAAGCACTGATAGGATCAGCACTAATCCCCTGTTACGGGAAGCAGCCTTAGTAGGAGAATACAGAAAATAGATCTGCCTCTCCCAGAAAAAAAAATTCAAAAACAAATGTAATCAATTCATTCATGTATGATAAGCTTCTTCCAGATCTCCCTTCACTTGGTCATCTATTTCTTCAATTTCCATCAAATGTCAGCATTCCATTGAAGATTCTTCTCTCAATCTATCTTGGTGAATCTTCGTTTGTTGGAAAGAATAACTCTGACTACCATTTTGGTAATGAATAGCAAACTCCAGAGCTTCAGATTCATTAACAAAGAATTGTGAGTGGTAATCTCCATAAAAAAATTTTTTAAGAATTACTGGTTACCGAAAGGCAAATTTATACCCTTTCTTCAATAAAACTGGATTAAATTATTTCCTTTTCTTAACAATGGTGATACTCATATCTGCATTAAAAAAAACTATCATTTTGAACTGCCAATTTTAATATAATTACTCTGTCTTGATAACATAAACATTTAATCAAGATGTAGTATGGCAGTTGTCCTGGATATGGTTTCTTCTATCAAGTTCCAATCCATTCAAAAAATTTGGAGCCAAAATTTCAGGTGTTCACTTTTGGGAAAAAAAGACGTACTGCATAAGTACCTTCAGAATCTTCAGCAAGTCCAACAATTTTAACATTATTTCTGCAACTGAAAAAGATATTGAATTCTAGGAAAAACATTCATTTTAACAGAATTTACACTCCAACTAAAGTGATAGGTTGAGTATTTCACTTTTAAAAATCTCCAACAATTCTATTAAGCAAAGGTAAGTAAATTAATTTGTATATTTTTAAAAATCATTATCAATTCAAACACAAATTTTAATACATACATCTGGCCATTTAAGTTTGGTAACCATTTTAAAATCTGTGTAGTCACCCACAGCTAAAGGCATAATTTCACTTTTTTCCAATTAACCTTGTATTTAGAAACTTCCCTATATTCTTCCAATCTAACCTATAATTGGGACAAATAATTTATTGGATCATTTAAATAAACCAAAACATCAGCAAACAAATTAATTTTATATTCTTCCTGGATCACCTTCATTCCTTTAACTTTAGGATCTTGTCTAATAAATTCAGATAAAAGTATAATTGCTAAAATAAACCAAGCTAGTTTCAAAGGACAACCTTGTCGACTTGATCTAGTTAATGGAAAAGAGCAGATATTTGTCCATTAGTAATCACTTTTGCTAAAGGATTTTTATATAAAGCTTTAACCCAATTAAAAAATGTAGAACCAATACCAAACTTCTCCAACATTAAAACCAAAAATTCTATTCTTATCTGTCAAAGGCTTTTTCTGCGTTCAAAGTTACTGCTACACTACAATCACCTTTTTTTAATTAAATGAATTAAACAAATTAATCTTTCAATATTATCAGCAGAATATCATGTTTAATAAATCCTGTTTAACTAAATATTTACCTAATTTAATTCATATGGATCAAAATATTTCCTAAAAATTTACCAACAATTTTATAATTTAGTTAAGATATCAAATGATAATACATAGGATTCAACAAGTCTTTATCTTTCTTTGGTATTTACTGTGAGTATCACTAGTGAAAAAGATTCTGGTAAAGAATGGGATTCCGTCACTTGCTTTAAAGCCTTCATAAACAGAGATATTAAAATATCCTTAAATTCTTGATAAAACTTGGATGGAAAACCATTTTCTCCCTGAGATTTATCATTCAGTAATGAACAGAGCACTTCATTAACTTCTCTTATTGTAAAAGGAGCATCTAAATGCCTCTGATCTTGATATGTCAAGCTAAACAAATTTATCTGAGATAAAAATAATTGTCAATCATAACTTCATCTCCAATAAATTCTGATTTTTTTTACAAATCACAGTTTAACAATACTTTAAATTAATCATTAATTTCTCTAGAATTATAAGTAATAGTATTTGAACTTTTCATAACAGCATTAATTATTCTAGACATTTGCTCTGTTTTTAACTGCCAAGCTAAAATGTCATGGGCTATTTCTCCTAATTCGTAATATCTTTGCTTAATGCTATTAATTAATTTTACAGTTCTATACATCTGAATCATATTAAAGTGAATTTTTTTCTTTATTAATTCCTTTTTTTTTCATCTGTAGTCTTCTTCTGTTTTTCCTTTTTCAAATCCTGTATTTTCCATTCTAACTGGTCAATCTTTCATATAATCTTTTTTAAATTTTATTTGTAAAATTGTTATATGCCCTCTCAAATGTGCCTCAAGGTGGGGCCTATGCCCCACTGGTGGGATGTGGGAATATTTTAATGGGGCATAGGAATATTTTGGGAAATAATTAAAAAGTTGGTTTGGGGAAAAATAAACTCGTTATGTTGGTGTGAAAGATGTGACTTGGCAAGACTCTCAATGCCACACGATTGCAGTAATTTCTAAGTAAAATCACTTTGTTCTTTTTATTTTCATAACATGTATTTTTGTTCTTATGATGTTTCTGTTGTTTCTGTTATTTTAACTGTTGTTATCATTGGTTAACATTATAATTATTTTTTCTGATCAGTCTTGTTATCATTCTTTCCAAATCATCTCATTGGTGATGAGAATTCCAAATTATCTCAACAATCATACCTCCATCCATACCCCTTTTTCAGCTCAGTAGTGAGTGAGACCTGTATTTGTATGTATTTTTGTGCACTAATGTATTGATTGGTGGGGGGGGGGGGGTGGGGGAAGAAAGAGGAAGGTGTCCTTCCAGGCACCAGTCTGAGGGAGATGCCAAAATTGGAAAAAAAATGAGGGACCGCAGAAAGTAAAGCATGAGGCTAGCGCTGTTTAGATGCACTTTCTGCAAGGGGGGAAAAATGTCAGAAATTGCGCTAGTGTTTTTTAGGGTCAGTATTCTTCCTTTGATTCAATCATTACTTTTATTCCATTTTTCAATTCTAAGATACAATAAAATATTGATTAATCTGTTTCAGGGAGCTCGCGCTGTTGTTTATTCAAAATAAACAGACCAAGCAAGAAAGGTTTGTCAATATTCAGTGGAGTTCTTGAAGTTTGAGTTTATACCTTTAGTACATGATGAACATGCATATTTTTGTCTGCTATGCTAACAGACTTTGAAAAATGAATCAATTAAAGCAGGCTGTCTTGAAGCTCATTTGAGGGTAAAACTTCCTAACCATGTCAATTCAAAATTGGGATATTTTAAATCACTGAAAGAGAAGTTTGAAAATAGATCAAAATTCATTTCATTATTTGCTATACAAACAACAGCCCTGAATCATACCCTTGAACCTATGAAATTTCTCTGCAGATTGCAAAACTTGGAAGGAATATTTCTGCAAGAAATTTCAGTCAATTCTATTGGTTGAATAAGTGTGAGGTAACTAATGCTGCTACAAACATCATTGTTGACCATTTGAAAATGTTGGTTATTAAAGGCAATGGATTTTCCCTCTTGGTTAACTCAGCCATTGCTGGTGGACTTGTCTGAAGTTCCAGTGCAATGCCAAGAGGAGTTATCCGAGTTGCAACATGATGAATCTGTGAAAACTCTGTTCCAAGTGAAAGGAACCATGATGTGGCTGTCTTACGAGATTGAAAAGGAATACCCAAACACGACTACTTTAGCAAGGGAACTATTGATACATTTTCCATCATCTTATTTAGTAGAATGTGGCTTCAGTGCTGTTAGTAATTCATTACAAGTTGAGAGGAACTGAGTGGAGATTTAAGGTTGAAACTAACAAAATTAGTCACTCTAATCAAAACCATCTACAGCCAGCATCAGGGGCAAGGTTCCATTGAAGTGATGACAATTGTTGAATGTGTGTTTGAGATGGTTGACATATTGAAGTAGTAGCTGAATATGAACTATGTGTTCTAGTGTATTCCTGACCTTAATTGCATTGAAATACACTTGCAGTAAATGATTTAATTAAAATTCTTTAGAATATATAACTTTTTTCTGCTAAAGGTGGGATGTACGATTTTATTTTGAAAAATGACAGTGAGGCCTTGGGCAAAAAAGGTTGAGAATTGCTGCTTTAATGCATCCCACACATTAAATTTGTTAACAACTGAAATGGAGTTTAATTCTTAAAATTTCCTGAATATGTTTACTTATAAAATCACAGAAATCTCTTTTTTTAACAATGTAGAATTTAATCACCATCCATGAACCTTTTGTTCCTTTACAAAAAACAAATGTCATTAAAAGCGATGAATGATCAGATAAAATTCTAGCCTTATAATCCACTTCCTTGCAATTGCACCAAAATCATGACTATGGAACTTTTTTTAGGATTTGCACTCATCCAAATATCTATTAATTCAAATCTTTCATTACATTCAAAATTGCTTTAGCCTGAGTAACTGATTTGATCGTTTTATCCAAAACCAGATCTAGACAACAATTAAAATCCCCTCCCATGAATATTTTTTCATATGCCTTAGCTAAATACATAAAAGTATCTCTAATAAATTTTTCATCTCTATTTAGTCCATAAATATTCAAAGTCTAATTCTCAATAAATTTAACAATATACGAAAACAAATCTTCCCATAGGATCAGTAATCACTTTTATGAATTTTAACTGGTAACATTTTGTTAAATAAAATTGCCTTTTGCTTTAGAGTTAAAAGTTGAAGCTACCATTTGTCCAATCTAATCTCTCTTCAATTTTTGAAGTTCCTTCCCAAATAAATGAGTTTCCTGTAGGAAAGCAATATTAGTTCTAATTTTCTTCAAATAAGCTAATGCCTTCTTTCTTTTTTATTGGATTATTAAGCCCATTAACATTATAACTTAAAACATTCAAAGTTTTATTACTTGCCATATACTAAATTCAAAAAATTCATAACTCCCCTCTTCCTCTCCTCTTGCACCTCCCACATCTCAAAATCATTAGCTAGACCTGACATCTCCAAGAAAAAGAAAGGAAAGCTAAGAAAAAGAAATAAATAATTCAAGGCCGCCGCCCCCCCCCCCCAAAAAAGTACTGCTTTATAAAAACAGCACTGCCACCCTCAATCATGCAGTAAGCAACTCTCGCCACTAGGTGACACATAGCTTGGGAAGGAGAAGGACAAAATGCCGCCCCTCGAGAGAAAAAAAATCATATTATTTCTGAATAGCCAGTATCATCTTTGGGTAAAGGTGGCTGCTTCACACTCTGCTTGTCTTGATGATTATGAGTAAATTAACAATTTCTTACTATAACATCTTATCTGATATATGCATCTTCTCTAATTGTGAATTATCTGCTGTTAATAAATCAATTTGTTGATCCATTTTGTTATTTGGAAGAAAATTCTCAAATTCTAAAGCTTCCATTTCACCATTGAAGTATTTCATCTGATTATTTCCCAAAAACACAAAATATTGCAGAGGGACAAAAAGAAAACTTTGTATCTCTTTTTATGAAGCATAGATTTTGCAGGATTAAATGCCTTTCTTTACAGCACATTCACTCTGAAGTCTGCATTTAAAAAAAAACAAATTTCTTTTATCAGCCTCTATAAAATGACCCTGAAATTGACAACCTTTTTGAACTGTTACACTCAAAATAGTCCCCTTATCTTGGTAACTAAGACATCTAATCAAAACTGATTGACCCAGCAATGGCTTCTTTCCAAGTGCCCTATCAGCTTTATCTAATTCAAGTCCATTCTGGAAATTTCCAGGATCTATTTTTGAAAAGAATGCACTGAATTGGGACCTTCAAAACCTTCTGGCAATCCAACAGTCTTATTATTTCTTCGACTAGGACTCTCTAATGTATCAATTGTTTGTAAAAAGTTCCTTTTATTTCGCAACACTCCATGCCAGAACTGAATCTTCCAACATATTGACCACATCTTTACACCGATTCACTTCATCGTGGGATTCTTGTAAATTTTCCTCTAATTTTTGAACTTGCATTTTAATTTTATCAAGCACTTTAACATATCTCTCTATTTCCTCCTTAATTATCTTAATTTCTCCTTTAACATATTCGATTTGAGTATTAACATCATGCCTAATAGAGCATTTTCTGAATCCTTACTTGCAACTGCTTATACCTTGCCCCTTCTTCCTGTAAATGAGCCTATTGATATTGTTTTTCTCCCTCCTCTTCCCCTTGCTTTCTTTGGTCTTCCTCCTGGTCCATATCGCTGATAGATAAAAAAAATTACCTTTCTCTGCCTCCGAATACAAAGGAGGCAGATCTTGTACTTCAACGCTGGTGAGGGCTGATTTATCAGTTTCCCATTGTAAATCTGCTCAGTTTATTCTGCACATGGACAAAGATTTACGCATGCACACTTCCTCTTGTAAGTTTTGTAGTTCAAGGTCTTCTTCTGGATGCCACTGCCATCTTCTTGGGCTCCCTGAGGAAATGGTACCAGGGTCACTTGTACTCATGTAGCCATCGCTCTCATCATCCACAGAGGAGGAGAAAATCCAGCCCGAGGCTCAGATGTCAAGGTAAACTCAACTCTTTCAAACCTTTTTTTCATAATTTTATTTATTCATTCAACAAAGTTATTACATACAATAAGAAAAATACATAATATGAATGATAATTTTTTTTTCTTTATTTAAAAAAAGAAGGAAAAAGAACCCCCCTCTCCCTCTCAGCCAATTCTTTTTAGGAGAGCCAAAGAAAGAGAAAAGAAAAGTGAAATATATTTACTAAAATCTAATCAAGGTAAATCTAAATGTAAATATTCTAAATATAAAGACCACTTATTTTAAAAAAGAATAATTATCATGTAAAACATGCATGATTTTTTCCATTACTAAACAAGTTTTCATCTCATTAGGCCATCTATTAATATCAATCACATTAGCATTTCTCCATGTACTTGCTATACATTTTTTTGCAACAGATAAAGGTAAATACACAAAAACAATCTGAAATTTATCGAATCCCAAATCTTTCAAAGGATTCAACTCGCCCAACAAAAATATTGTCGGATCCAGAGGTATTTTGATCTTGTACAAATGTTCCAAAAACAATTAAATTGCTTTCCAAAAAGATTGTATATGTACACATAACCAAACAGCATGAAAAAAAATTACCACATCTAAAACCATTATCTGATTCACTAAAAGCATATTTTTTTTAACTTTTCAGGTGTTAAATATTGTAATTAACCATTGCATAATGAACATTTATCAATCTAGTAACATGATCATGACAGATATCTAACCAGTCATCCTCAGAAAAAATAAGATTAATATCCTTTTCCCATTTAATCTTAGATCTATCCCATCCCTTTTTTTTCTCCATACTTTCCTGTAATTTTTGGTACATCAATGAAATAGATCCCTTCTTTGGTGCAGTCACAAGAAAAGATTCAAATTTAGTCAATTTAGGTAAAATCATATCTCTACCAAATATTTGTTTTACTAGGGATCGAAGTTGATAATAAACAAATAAAGAATTCTCATTAATACCAAAATCTTCCCTCATTTGATTAAAGGATAAAAATTTACCTTCTTTAAAACAATCCCCCAAGTTTTTTATACCTTTAGATTTCCAATTTAATAAATATTGATTATACATTGAAAAAGGAATAAGTTGGTTATTATATAATGGTGTTAAAGTCAGTAATTTACTGTTAGAACCTATCATTCTATTTTTATTCATCCATAACTTCATGAAATGTTTTAATATAGGCACATTATATTGTTGTAATAAATTTGAACTCCACCGAAACAAAAAATGATGTATTTCAAATTCAGAAATATTCACCATCTCAATTTTAGCCCAACTAGGGGGCCATTCCAAATCCATTAATGAACTAATAAATTTAAATTGAGCAGTCTCATAATAATTTTGAAAATGTGGTAAGCGTAATCCTCCTAATGCATATTTTCAGGTTAGCTTATTCAAAGCTACTCTAGGAAATTTACCCTTCCATAAAAATTCCCTAACCATTTTATTTAAATCTCGAAAAAAATTCTTAAGTAAACACGGAATTGACTGAAACAAATATTGTATACGTGGAAAAATATTCATTTTGATTGTATTATTCTTCCAATTAAATTTATAGGAATATCCTTCCATTTAATCAAATCAGCTTTGATCTTTTTCATTAATGGTACATAAATTAATTTGTATAAAGATTGATAATCAACATTCACATTTATACCCAAATATTTAATTCGATCAGTCCACTTCAAATTAATAATATTCTTATAAGCTGAATAATCTCCTTCACCTATCGGTAAAATTTCACTTTTTTCCCAATTAACTTTATATCCAGACAAAGATCCATATTGTATTAAACATTCCTTCAAGTGTAAAAGTGACTGAGCTGGATTTGTTAAATACACCAGTGCATTGCCAGCAAATAGATTAATTTTATACTCCTCATCTAAAACTCTCATACATTGTATCTGTGTATTTTGTCGTATCAACTGTGCTAAAGGTTCAATTACTAACACAAACAAAGCTGGAGACAAAGGACAACCTTGTCGAGTTGAACGAGTTAATTTAAAAGGTTCTGAAATCTGACCATTTGTCAATACCCTGGCTATTGGTTTATTATATAAAGCTTTAATCCAACCAATAAAAGGACTAAACTTAAATTTCTCAAAGTCTTTAGATAAAAAGTTCCACTCAACTCTGTCAAAAGCCTTTCCTGCATCAAGAGGTATCACCATCGGATGGTCAGGGCACTGTCAATGTTTATTAATCAAACTAATCACTCAAAGAATATTATCTGAAGCATACCTATTCTTTATAAAACCTGTTTGATCAACATGTATAAAATTAGGTAAAAATTTAGCCAATCGATTCGCTAATACTTTAGCTTTTATAGTCTACATTCAACAAATAAATTGGTCTATATGAAGACACCTTTAACAGATCTCTATAATTCTTGGGAATTACAGTAATTAAGGCACTAGAGCATGATTCAGGTAAATCATAATGTCGTAACACATCTCCAAGCACTGTAGATAAATCATCATAAAATACCTTATAAAATTCAACCAAAAACCCATCATCACCAGGTGATTTTCCATTTGGCATTTCCAACATAGCCGATTTAATTTCTAAATCAGTAAAGGGAGCCTCCAGCTCCAATATGTCTTCTCCTAGTACTGGTAATTTCAACACCGATTTAAAAAGGAGTCAATCGAACCGCTCTCCTGTTTTTCCTCAGAAGTATATAATTTCTTATAAAATAAATAAAACTCATCATTAATCTCACGAGGTTTGTAAGTAATAGTCGAATTTCATCTGACTGCATTAATAACCCTTGATACCTGTTCTTTCTTTAACTGCCATGCAAGTAGCTTATGCGCTTTCTTACCCAATTCATAATACCATTGTTTAGATCTATTAATCAAGGATTCAAATTGATAAGATTGCAACGTATTGTATTTCAATTTCAATCTAGACAACTCTATCTTCTGATTTTTCTGTCACATCTCTCTGAAATTCCTTTTCTAATTCATCAATCTGTTTCTCTAATTCAAGGCTCTCAGTCAAATAATTCTTTTTAACCTTAGAGGTATAACTAATTATTTGACCTCTCAAGTAAGCTTTCATAGCATCCCACAATATAAATTTACTCCGAACGGAGTTAACATTTTCTTCCAAAAAGAGATTAATTTGTTTTTTAAAGAATTCAATAAATTCCGCTTTTTTTTAAACAACATCGTATTAAATGTCCAACGAGAAGCTGCATGAACTTTTTCAGAACTTTCATAAGTAAAATACAACAAAGAATGATCTGAAATTACCCGACTTTTATATTCTGCTTGTAATATTTTCCCCTGTAAATGTGCTGATACTAAAAAAAAATCAATTCTAGAAAAAGATTCATGTCTAAATGAATAAAAATAAAAATCCTTCTCTGTTGGGTTAAGACATCACCAAATGTCCACTAAATTAAAATCTTTCATCAAAGCTCGAATTTGAATTGCTTTTTTAGATTTTTTAACATTTTTTGGAGATTTATCTAATAAAAGTTTCAAAACACAATTAAAATCTCCTCCAACCAAAACATTTTCATTAGCTTGTCCCAAAAGCAAAAATGTATCTGAAATAAATGCTTCATCATCCACATTTGGTGCATAAATGTTAAGTAAAGTCCAAAATTCATTAAAAATCTTCCAATTCAACTTAAGAATACATCCTGTATTCATTTCCATTGATTGTAATTCAAAAGATAAATTTTTATGTATCAAAATTGCTACTCCCTTAGCTTTGGAATTAAATGAAGAAGAAAAAACATGTCCAACCCAGTCCCTCTTCAATTTCATACTTTCTTTTTCATTCAAATCTGTCCCCTGTAAAAAAAAATATCAATCTTCATCTTTTTAATGTAAAACAAAATTCGCTTACGCTTGATCCGATTATTTAATCCCTGAACATTAAAGGTAGCAAATTTCAAATTTGACACATCTAATACAATTGCTAGATACAATTGTATTATAAATGTCATACAAAATGTAAATAATCACAAAATTAATAATAACAACAAAGAAAAAAAAGAAATTTATATATATAGAACCCTCAAATTAAAATATATAGGCCCTCCAAATAAAAATAATATTTGTTAATAAGAGAGAAAAAAAACAACAAAAAAAAAAAACTACCAAAAGATAGTAACTCCCTAAAAAAACTGGGTGTGGATTACCCACTAGTGACTTTTGACTAACAAAGGAGTTAGTGCAATCCCCTCCTCCCCAGCCAGCCAGAAATATTAACATATTACAAAAAAAATCAGCCTTGAGATTCCAGTCCAGGGTGAACTCATTTCAAGAGTAGATGAACTCTTTCCATTCCCGATCTTTCCATTTCTGCCATTTTGTCCATTTCCAAGTCCATCAGATTTTTTTTTTAGGAGATACTGGTGGACTCTTTCTTTGTCCTCTGACATCCGGTAACAAATTAGCAAAAACCATTGCCTCATGCTCACTCTCAAAGAATTGAAACTGATAATTTCCATAAAACACTTTCAACACAGCAGGATAACAAAAAGCAAATTTGTAACCTTTACGCCATAAAACATCTTTAACCGGATTAAATTCACATCGGCATCTGATGATATCTTGACTCAAATCCGGGTAGAAGAAAACTCTACTATTCTGAACCATCATTGGAGCTTGCCTTTGTCTTGCATTTTGAACTGCAAGTCAAAGAATTGTCTCTCTATCCAAACAATTCAAACAGCGAACTATCACAGCTCTTGGCGACTGACCAGATAAGGGTGGTCTTCTTAAAGCTCTATGTGCTCTTTCCAATACCAATCCATCAGGAAAGGACTTTTCCCCCAACATCTGGGGAATCCAATTTTTTAAAAATTTGACGGGATCTTGACCTTCTGGCAACCCCACAATTTTCACATTATTTCTTCTGCTTTGATTTTCCAAATAGTCCATTTTTTTTTTGTTAACTCTTTTTCCCGGGCTCCTAAATCTTTAATTGTTTTTTCCATCTTTACTATTGTTTCTGTATTGGATTGTACCTGTTGTTTACATTCAGAAAAAGAAGCTTCAAATTTTTTGAAGTTTTCCCAATTTTCTTTAACTTCTGCCTTAACCACAGTTAAGTCTGAAATTATATCAGTATTCATTTGAACCACCTGGTTCAATTGACCAGTAATAACATCCAAATAAGAAGCAATACCTTCAAACATCATGTAAACAGGTTGAAGTACAGTTTGAATTGCAGGATCCGGTTCCATAATTTGTAACTCACTTTCTTCCAGCTCTTCTTCCATTTCCTGTGCAGTAGTAGAGTAAGGTAAGTCCTCTTCTTGTTGCTCTTCAAAAGGCACCATTCTAGTCATTTTGCTGTGAGTTTGGACACCCAACGACGACCCCCTGACTTCCTCAGGAAGTCGTCACTGCTGTCCCCCCACAGTCCATTTTTTAATAAAATTACAGAATTCTCCATAATTAACAGCGTCACCCAAGCGCATAATCACTGCAGACTGCGTGTCTGCCTTCAAAATCCTCTTCCTCCGCACTCCCATCTCTTCCAACAGGAGAGTTCTTTGTAGTAAGCCTCCAGGCTCATGCCCAACTTCTTGGGAGCGCGCTCCTTCCTCCACAGAACGGTTAAACCAGTGCCATCTTGAGACTGGTGAGTAACTGTTACCTTAGCTTTTGTCCCCACCGGCAATCATTGAAGCTTGGGGATCGCTGAAAACGGATCCGAGGCTGTTCCAGGTTGTTTAGACCCCAATTCTTCTGCACTTTGAAACTGTATTTTCAAATACAGTTAGATAGTTTTTTTACGTTAGTAGCCATAATGGCTCACCAAAATATCAAACTAAAAATTAAAGTTTTACAATTAAAAATAAAGGGTTAAAAAAACGGGCATTTAAAAGTCTGACCAGAGAGTGCAGGGATTACACGTCTGATCTCTATGCCATCTTGCCACGCCCCCCCCCCCCCTTTCAAACCTTCCAACTTCTTTTAAAACCAATTTTCTAGCAGCCATAGTTAGAACTGTGCAAGTAGGGTTCGCACTAAATTTGATTATCGACAAAATAAAAACTTTATTTTGTTCCATTATTAATTAATTCTCCCATGGGAGGCGTATTCCCACATCCTTCACTCACACCATCATGCCGTGCACCCCTACCCCAAAATTTCATTATTCATCCAGAGCTTTTGAAAAGTTTAGGATGGGCACACTTGTCCACAGCTGTTTTGATAACTACATAATGGCCCTGGTGTAATTATTCAGATCCTCATGAGTTCTTGAACATCACCCAATCCACTGACTCAAATCAGTCCTGTAGCCCATTCTTCAGCCTCCAGCAACCTCCTTCTGTCTGTCCTGATCTCTGGAGCCTCACCTTTTAAGCTCCATCTGTGTACAGTTGAAGGAGCACTGCCAGGTGATCTGACTACCAAAACATGGTCTTGGGAAAGAACAATAAGTCTCCCTTAGTGCGCCAATGATCAAGTGTGCTAGGAGCTCTGGTACAGCAGGTGGTAATTGGGCAGAGTATTCTGCCCAATATAATATAATCACTGACTATATTTTGTAATTGTTATGAGCCCAGAGGACTCCAAAATCCAGCAGCAATAGAAATTCACCAAGACAATGGTTACTTAAACAAAATTTATTTTAATTATCTTTAAACATGAAAACAGTATCAAACTCTAACTTATTACTATTAACTTACCTTAACTTAACCCCCTTCTAATTCTAAACGCACATGTTGTAATGTGTATATGTTTAGGAAAGTTCTTTGTTTCACAGTCCAATCATTCACTTCTCAGAGTTCACCGATATCAGGCAATTCTTATACTGTGCACAGAATTCAACATTTATGAATATCCACCAGGCTCTAGTGTTTAAAGTTAAATGGTTACCACTCAGGAAGGTTCTTGATGGTTTCAGGCAGATGTTTGTTGCTTGTTGGACACACACAAACTGATTCCCTCCAATCAGTCACTTCAGTGTCTTGCCAAAGAAACTTGTTCCATTATGGGTTTTCCAAATGATAACCTTTTCTTCCAAGTCGCCACAGAGTTCCTCTTGTTTTCCCTTAATATGGGAGAAACACTCTAGCCAGCCATTTCCTCTTGTATCACAAGTGCGAATGACTTGGCCACTTACAAGTCATTGCCCCGAGCAGTATCCAAAGTGATATACTTACTACTGAATGGTGGACTGGCCATAGGGGAACTCTACACTGTCTACCTTCTCCCTTCACTCTTCCTATTCGTCACCCAACTGCTTGCAGCTTGTGTCTTCAACATAGCTACAATCCATGGCCTTCTCTATCTCATGGATGATCTGAGTTTGTCCAACTCCAGCTCCAAATCCTTGGACATGTTGTTTAAGAAGTTGCAGTTGGAGTTACCAGGAGCACGAGAATTCTCCCTAATGTCCCACATCCTGCAGGAAGAGCAAACCTCTGTCCTGACTGATACTCCCTCTGCACTAAGCTAAGCAGAAAGATCTTAGCAGTTTTTACCAGATTCTCTGCTCAGCCCTTTTGCAAAAGCCTTAGCACTAAATTAAATGACCACTCCACCATACCTAGTCTCTTTTTATTGGTTGCTGTGCCTCTAAAGAGCCAATCAAAATTCAGCTTCTCCTCTCATTAAACTCTCGCACACTCCTCCTCAGAGCCCTTCTGTCATTCCCAATGAGAAGCAGAAGGTACATTTTATTGTCATTGTACAATCTCCTTCTCCTTCTATCATAAAGCACTACTCTGAAATACTTCCATCAGTACCCCCAGTATCTTGCAAATGCAAGGATAAAACAATACCTAGCTGCTATCATCCAAAACGAGTCCCCTTCGCAAAGATTTGTCTGAAATAGATAGCAACGCTGACTGCAATGAGCTCTCAATGGAAAGGGAGCTTCCATTTCTTGAAAACTTTTGAATGAATATCATCTGAACTGGCTATACTGTCCATTTTAAGGTTCTTGATTGTATCAAATAATGTTCATTTATTTTGATTAATAACTTATTGTTTTGAAGTTCATTGAATTCTCGGCCAATAATCATTTTCAAGGCATGAAATCAATGGCCAAGTACTCTCTGTCTCTCTTCTGTTATCTTACTTCAAAATCTATCTTTATCTGTTGAATTATGTATTCTTCTTGAGAGTACACATATCGGAAGATCTCTTCTGGAGCCAGCATATCAAGACAAATGAGAAGAAGGCACTCCAATGCTTCTGATTTCTAACAATTCTAAGGAGAATTGACACGTTGTTGAAAAGTCCATCAAACTTCCACAGGTTACTGGTAGCACCACAGCCTGGTTTGGAAACCTGAGTGCTCAGGAATGCAGAGCCCTGCTGAAAGTCAGGGCCATCATCAGCACTGACTTTCTGTCCATTGAAGACATCTTTATGAGATGCTGCCTCAAAAAGCTACCTAAAATGATGAAGGATACCCACCACCCTGGCCACAACTTCTTCTCATTGTTGCCTTCAGGGAGAAGTACAAAAGCCTAAAGCCCTGCACCTCTACATACAAGAACAGTTTTATTTCCCCAGCAGTTGCCAAGCTCTTGAACCTTCAACTTGCTCTCCTAACTATGAACTACTCCCGGTCCTCTAAAATCTCTTCTGCGCTATTAAAATATCACTTTTTCTTGCACTCACTGCAACTGTGAATGTCTATTTATCTGTCCTTTTCTATTTATCATCTCTTTTTTTTCTGTGTCATAACATTTAGTGATAAGTAATTTATATCATTGTATTTGAAGTGCTTCACACACCTGTGATGCTGCAGGAAATAAGAATTGCAGTGCATCTGAACATTGTGTTTACATATATAGTAATAAATTCTCATCTCATTGAACAACACTGTCTTAGAAAGCAACGGTCTGGAGCTCCAAGTGACAGAAAAAAGATTTTCATGTTATTACCACAACTGTCTAAAATGCTCATCTATCTTTCTTCGTTATACTCATCAGTTTTTTTTTTCTAGCTCTTGTTTGTTTAGTTGCGTATGAAATGGTTTTAATTAATTTTAAAATATTTTTCTGCTTTTTTTTTGTAACTAATCATCGACACTGGCTTTTTACTTAACATTTATTAACTTGGGCCCTGTGCATTTCTTCTGAATCCTTCAGATTCTGTGGCTGAAATCAAAAGATGGAGACCAGCATTAATCTTTCTTTCTAATGTGGCCAATAATGTATAGGTCAAAAGATATTAAATAGATGAAGCATACTTACATTTAATTATCTTTCACTCATCAGTAATCATGAATTATACATTGAATTCACTTTAAGATGTAAACAGGTACTAAGCAGCACAACCTGATTCCATTTCTGTTCCTGACATTTAATCAGTTTGTGCACAAACAAATCTCAAGTGAAAACTGATTATTATTATGAAATAACAACAGCAGACAAATGAGCAATTAGCAAAGCTAACAGATGTGTCACCTTAATTTGGAATGGTACTATGTTATTTCCCAATTGTTATGTCTATTTGATGGCTGTAGGCCATTGTAAACTGTTAATTGTGTTTTTCCAGGATATCCTGTACAAATGTTTTGAATAAGTAAACCAATACCAAAATGAAAAAAAATACTAAGTAATAAAATCTATAACATATTTATTAGTTAATTTAAATAACCTCATCAGTATTATCTATAACTAACTTAGTTTGTAAGAACTTCTAAATTTATATAAATTTGACACTCAGCAGATAAAACACGAGTTTAACCTGAATCAAGACTAAAATCAGCCCTTGAACTGAGCCAAGTGTTTGCCATCGAATGGGTTGAGTTAAAATTAATCCGCTGGATTATAATGCTCCGCTTTTTTTAGGTTAGCATGAATGTTGTTTTTAAAAGAAGTTTGTGCTGTAAGCCAACAAACATTATCCATGGTATCTGCAAGTTAACAAATTGCAACCTCTACCCAAGTTCAAGTTCATTATCATCTGACTGTACATTAACTTCCTTATGGAACAGTGTTTCTCTGGACAACAGTGCACACACATCCACACACAATGTATAGTAAATAATAATCACATTTACACATAAAAATATAATTAAAAATGAATATTTATAAATATTTTGGGGATGATTTACTAAGTTAAATAATACTGTTCATCAATCTCACAGCCTGTTGGAAGAAGCTATAACCCAACCTGTAAATCCTGATTTTGGTGCCTCCTTCTTGATGGTATTGGACCAAAAATACTGTGGACTGGATGCAAAGTGTCTTCAATAATTTTTTGGAGACCTTTTGAAGTAACATTCCTGGTAAATGTCAATAGAGGAAAGGGAGACTCTGGTGACCTTCTCGGCTGATTTGATAATCCTTTGTATTGACTTCCATTCTGATGCTTTGCAGCTACCATATCAAACAATGATGCAGCCAGAATGGGCGCTCTTAATTGTGGTCCTGTTTTTATTAAAAAAATATTATCAAAGTGGGGGAAGGTAGCCTTGCCCTCCTCAACCTCCTAAGGAAGTGTAGGAGCTGCTGACCAATGAGGTGGCCTTGGGTCCAGGAGAGGGTATACTGGGCATCAGAATGTAACATTCTTACTGCACTTATTCTGAAAATGTAAGGATTGATAATGTTTGAATTGTTCCTTCCTTCAAGCACCCTGGGCTCTAGTAATGTAGCTCATAGTGTGGAAAGGCAACACCTTTCTAAATTGGAAATTAAAATGATTCTGTCGATTCTATCACTGTTGGCATGTTGCAGTTGGAAATCCACTGAGGATTGAGTACACATTTTAAAACGAGCAGGACCACTGTTTATTTTCTGCACCTTATTGTTTTAGCATTTAACGGATTCAAAACATCAGGCAACACAAAGGAAGAAATTATGGCTGCCTGCTTCCATAATCATGTGCAATATGATGTTCTACAATCTGTTGCTGGTTTAAGCCTGGTTTGAATCATACCTTAAATCCTCCACCAGGAGATAAAAATTAAGCTTAATGAAGTGCTTCATTCCAAGCAACTCAGAGACACATGCAACGCCTGCTCTTTACTCCAGGAAATACTGGCAAAAACACAAACATTCTGGAGGTATCAAATAGTGCCAGTTATAACAAAGGGTCAGAAGCCTTGACTTTGGGCTTAAAAGTTGAATTGTTTCTCTTCACAGATGCTGCCTGACTTGTGTGATCAGCATTTTCTGTTTTTATTTGAGTCAAATGGTAAATTAAATATCCGAGAGCTTTTGGAATCAATGATGTTTTAATATATTGGTAGCAACACCATTGAAAACATCAGTACTTGCATTAAAGAGTAGTAACATTTACAAAAGCAATGTTTTGGAGACACTTAAATTGACACATGAACCAGGAGAGAATTTAGAGATATAGACCCCTTATGTGGCAGATGTGGTGTTTAGATTGGCATCATGGTCAGCTCAGAGATAGGTGCAATGGATTTGTGTTAATTTTTAGTTTAATGTTATATTTCTTAGTAATGTTTGTTTCTGGGCAGGATCCAGAGTAACACACATTGTGGTGGTACACCACCGGCCTACTGCAGGGGGCAACCTCTGTACCTGCAGGAGTGTAAGGGGACAGGACAACACCTGGCCGGCTACCAATCAGTCGGCCTGAATGGATCAAACCCCACCCAGTCGGGTGTCAATCACCCTCCGGAATATAAGCCTGCGCCAGCCTCCCGAAGCCTCGCTCAGAGTTGCTGCTGCTACAGCCAGCCTGGCTCTGTGGAAGTCTTTGTGGATTAAAGCCTGTTGAACAGTCTTTACCTTATGTGTGTCTGATTCTGTCTTAACCACGCACCACACACATTTACAGAGATTCAGAGAGAGAGAGAGAGTTGCTGAGTCTGGAAGACAAGACCCTAATAGAACTGAAGTGGGCCTTAATTGATTCAAGAACAATGGAATGTTTGCTTCATTAATAAAGTACTCAAGAAGAACTGCAGTTGCTCAAGGGGGCCATCTGACATGACTCATGCTTTTGGACAAAATGAAACAGTGGTGATGTCATGTCTGAGAAATATAACTGAAGGCAGAGAGACATTTTTGAAACCTGACTGAAAAACAATTGACCATCATGCAAAAGACACAGGGGTAAAACAGTAGTCTCTGAAGGGAGAAGGAGATACTGTTCTGTATTGTATTATCCTTATCATGGGATTCTTCTTTGGCTTGGCTTCGCGGACGAAGATTTATGGAGGGGGTAAAATGTCCACGTCAGCTGCAGGCTCGTTGGTGGCTGACAAGTCCGATGCGGGACAGGCAGACACGGTTGCAGCGGTTGCAGGGGAAAATTGGTTGGTTGGGGTTGGGTGTTGGGTTTTTCCTCCTTTGCCTTTTGTCAGCGAGGTGGGCTCTGTGGTCTTCTTCAAAGGAGGTTGCTGCCCGCCAAACTGTGAGGCGCCAAGATGCACGGTTTGAGGCGATATCAGCCCACTGGCGGTGGTCAATGTGGCAGGCACCAAGAGATTTCTTTAGGCAGTCCTTGTACCTTTTCTTTGGTGCACTTCTGTCACGGTGGCCAGTGGAGAGCTCGCCATATTACACGATCTTGGGAAGGCGATGGTCCTCCATTCTGGAGACGTGACCCACCCAGCGCAGCTGGATCTTCAGCAGCGTGGGCTCGATGCTGTCGACCTCTGCCATCTCGAGTACTTCGACATTCGGGATGAAAGCGCTCCAATGAATGTTGAGGATGGAGCGGAGACAACGCTGGTGGAAGCGTTCTAGGAGCCGTAGGTGATGCCGGTAGAGGACCCATGATTCGGAGCCGAACAGGAGTGTGGGTATGACAATGGCTCTGTATACGCTTATCTTTGTGAGGTTTTTCAGTTGGTTGTTTTTCCAGACTCTTTTGTGTAGTCTTTCAAAGGCGCTATTTGCCTTGGCGAGTCTGTTGTCTATCTCGTTGTCGATTCTTGCATCCGATGAAATGGTGCAGCCGAGATAGGTAAACTGGTTGACCGTTTTGAGTTTTGTGTGCCCGACGGAGATGTGGGGGGGTCTGGTAGTCATGGTGGGGAGCTGGCTGATGGAGGACCTCAGTTTTCTTCAGGCTGACTTCCAGGCCAAACATTTTGGCAGTTTCCGCAAAACAGGACGTCAAGCTGGCTCTGAATGGGCAACTAAAGCGGCATCGTCTGCAAAGAGTAGTTCACGGACAAGTTTCTCTTGTGTCTTGGTGTGAGCTTGCAGGCGCCTCAGATTGAAGAGACTGCCATCCGTGCGGTACCGGATGTAAACAGCGTCTTCATTGTTGAGGTCTTTCAGACTGCTCAAACTACAGGGGAATCACGCTGCTCTCCATTGCAGTCAAAATCTTCGCTAGGATTCTCCTAAATAGAATAATACCTAGTCTCGCCGAGAATATTCTCCCAGAATCACAGTGCGGCTTTCGCGCAAACAGAGGAACTACTGACATGGTCTTTGCCCTCAGACAGCTCCAAGAAAAGTGCAGTGAACAAAACAAAGGACTCTACATCACCTTTGTTGACCTCACCAAAGCCTTCGACACCGTGAGCAGGAAAGGGCTTTGGAAAATACTAGAGCGCATCGGATGCCCCCCAAAGTTCCTCAACATGGTTATCCAACTGCACGAAAACCAACAAGGTCGGGTAAGATACAGCAATGAGCTCTCCGAACCCTTCTCCATTAACAATGGAGTGAAGCAAGGCTGCGTTCTCGCACCAACCCTCTTTTCAATCTTCTTCAGCATGATGCTGAACCAAGCCATTATCATGGGATATACTCAAAATAAATGGCTTTAAAGTAAGTAAGACCACTATGCTCTTGATTAAGAAAGAACCCATCTTGAAGATTACAGTTCTATAACCTTAACAAGAAAGGAGGAAACTTGCGAAAACACATATGAAGATTATCTCTCTGAATGACAACTCATCAAATTAGTTTAAAGAGAGCAGAAGACATATTGTTTAAAAGTGCTTCATAATTACTTCTGAACTGTGATTTAAATATCTTCAAGCAACACAAGAAGTTTAATGCTGAAGTTTAAAATTGATTTTTCAGTTTCAAGCTCAGACTATAATGGTTTTGATTTTTGATACATACATATCTACATTTGTACATAGTGGGAATTAAGTTAGAGTTAAGTTTAGAGATTAATAAGAAATGTTATTTTATTAATAGTTTAATAAAAATATTATTTTGAATTTTCCATTGCCATTCCTATGTTAGTGCTGTGTTATTAGTTCATAACACAGGATACTAAAATCTTTTATAAGTCTATTGAGAGTAAAAAAGGACTGAGAGTAGATATAGGACCGATAGAAAATGACGCTAGAGAAATTGCAGAGGAACTGAATGAATAGGTTGCACTAATTTTCAATGTGCAAGATATCAGCAGTATACCTGACTTTCAAGACTGTCAAGGAAGAGAGATGACTGTAGTAACAATCACCAGAGAGAAGGTGCTTGGGAAGCTGAAAGGTCCAAGGGTGGATACATCTTCCAGAGCACTGGGAATCCACCCTTGGTTATGAAAAAACTAGCTCTAAAGATTGTAGAGGCATTCGTAATGATCTTCCAAATATCAATAGATTCTGGCACGGATCCAGGGAACTGGAAAATTGCAAAGATCACTCTGCTATTGAAAAAGGGAAGTAGGCAGCAGAACAGAAATTCTAGACCTGTTTGCCTAACATCAGTGGTTGGGAAGTTGTTGGAGTAGATTGTCAAGGATGAGGTTACAGAGTACCTGGAGGTGCATGACAAGACAAGCTAAAGTCAGCAGGTTTTCCTTAAGGGAAACTCTTGTCTGACAAACCTACTATGTAAACCACTGTTCCATGTATTAGACTGGTTGGGCACACCTATTGGCCGTAGTACCTCTGGCCCCTCCCGCAGGCTCCTGTGAAAACAGAACTGTTCCACAGCCTTCTCAGTGCAGGACAGTCAAGCAGTATGGATGTGCCTTGCTCTTGAGTGAATAAAAGCCTATTAGTTTCTCAACCTCAGTCTTTAAGTAATTGATGATGCATCAATTTTATTCACTAAAAGTTTTATTTTGCAATGGAGCAGATCCTGAAGCCAGAAAAGCAGAAAATTTTGAAGCATTCCTGTGGGCATCTTCAGCTATCGTGCGGTCAGAGACCGATAAATTGCAGGTGTACTCCACATTGTACCAGGAGGCCATGGACATTCTTAAAGGAAAGTTCCTGCAGAAGATCAAGGTTGTTTATGCCTTCAGGCTCTGTGAAACCTCAGAAGGTACTGTAGACATTAGGCCATGAATGCTGCTGAGTACACTGAGGACCTGATCAGGGATGCCTACGTCACCTTCATCAGCCAAAGACGTCTGGATCAAGGTGAGCTCAGTCTGCAGAGAACAGTTGAGTTGGCAGGTACACTGGAGGTGGCCCTCCAAAATATGGAGGCCTACTCGACCGATAATGCGGCCACCTCATGTTTACCCTGGGTACAACCATCTTAGGACGTGCCGCCACCCCTTTGTTCCACTAACTGGTCGACCACGGCAGCAATGCTCTGTGAACACCTCCCACTACTTTCTCCCAGTTCCATGAGCAACTTGACCACAGCTGTGGTACTCTGGGAGCACCCAAAGTGCTGCTTCTGCTGCCTGGGCAAGCACCAGAGGAAACACTGCCCAGCAAAGGATTCAACCTGCTCCAGCTGCAGGAAGAAGGGACACCATGCCAAAGTGTGCAGGTCTAAATCCCTTCCTAGCAGCACCACATGCGAATCGTGGGGCCCCCTAACCTGAGCGCCAACTTTGGGATCCAGCAGTGTCACGTGCTGGCCCTGAGGGCTGCCATCTTGGACACTGCCTCCCTCCATTACAGCAATAAGCAGCGACCCGACACTGGTCTCCAGCACACTCAACCATGACAATCCACATCAGCTCACCAGGTCAATGATGGACATTAAGCTAAATGGCCATGTGACGAGTTGCCTATATGACAGTGGCTGATGGCCACCCCGATATGATGTGTTGCTTCTCCCTCGCAATAATACCAGTGAACCAGAAGGTCCCCTTTGCCTCCAGATGGCATACGGCAGCTGTCCATGGCTACTGTATAGTAAGTCTAACCATGCAGGGTACAAACTATAAAGACTTTAAACTTCTGGTAATGTCTTAGCTCGGCACTGCTGTGCTATTGGGATTTAAATTTCAATGTCACCTTAAATGCGTGATGATGGAGTTTGATGGGCCCCATCTTCCCCTCATTGTCTATAAGCAGCAATTATAAACCAACAGCTGTGCTCCATACATCCCTCAGCACCACCCTCCTCCCACCATATTGTACACTGATAAGAACCTAGTCACCCACCATGCATGACCTGCAGGCCTTCCACTCTTAAAATCATCCCTCCGACAGTAAATGCGTTGCCACTAAAAGTAGACAATGTTGTGCTGCGGACAGGGCCTTCATTCGGGCAGAGGTAAAGCATTTACTTAAAGGGGGCATCATCAAAGCCAGTACCAGCCCTTGAAGAGTTCAGGTAGTGGGAGTGAGGAATGGAGAGAAGAACAGGATGGTCATTAACTACAGTCAGACCATCAACAGGTACACACAATTAGACGCGTACCCCCTCCCCCACTTAGCCGACATGGTGAACAAAATTGCACAGTATCAGGTCTTTTCTACCATCAACCTGAAGTTGGCATATCAGCAGCTCCCTATCCATCCAGATGGCCACCTCTACCATTTCCTGCAGGTCCCCTTCAGTATTACGAACAGCGTCCCGGTCTTCCAATGGGAAATGGACCGCATAGTTGTCCAGTATGAGCTGCAAGCCACTTTCCCTTACCTTGACAACGCCACCTTCTGCAGCCACAACCTGGAGGTCCATGACGCCAACCTCCAGAAATTCCTCCAAACTGCCAAGCTCCCGAACCTCGTATAATAAGGCCAAGTGCATATTTTGCACAACTCACCTTGCCATCCTCAGCTGTGTTGTTGAGAATGGAGTCATTGGCCCAGACCCCAACTGCATGCAGCCACTCCCCCATAGCCCTAAAAAAGGTGTCTTGGATTCTTGTCTTATTATGCCCATGAGTCCTTAATTATGCAGACAAGGCCAACCCCTTCGTCAAATCCACATCCTTGCCTCTGATGGCGGATGCTTGTGCAGTCTTCAACCACGTCGAGGCAGACATTGCAAAGGACACAATGCAGACTGTGGATCAATCCACCCCATTCCAGGTGGAAAGCGATGCATCATAATTTGCCCTGACGGCCACCCTTACCCAGACAGGCAGAATAGTTGCTTTCTTTTCCCGTACCCTATAGGGCCCCAAAATTTGACACTCCTCGGTAGAGAAAGAGGCCCAAGCCACTATCAAGGCAGTGCAGCACTGGCACCATTACCTGGCTGGTAAACGATTTGCCTTGCTAACCAACCAAAGTGCAGTTGCATTCATGTTTAACAACCAGCAGCAGGGCAAAATTAAAAATAACAAGATATTGCGGTGGAGAATTGAACTGTCCACCTACAATTACAACATCTTGTACTGGCCAATAAAACTTGATGAGCCACCGGACGCCCTGTCCTGCGGAACCTGTGCCAATGTGCAGACTGACTGTTTACAAACCCTTCATAATGATCTCTGCCACCCCAGAGTTACCAGATTCTTCCACTCCATCAAAGCCCGCAACCTGCCACAACATGTTCCCCCACATCTTGGTGAACAGCTCAAGCCTGAAACGTTGGTGATGTATCTTCACCTTTGCTACATAAAAGCACTGTTTGACCTGCTGAGTTTCTCCAGAATTTGTGTGTTTTTTCACTTAACCATGATCTCCACAGACCTATATTTCTCCATAATTAACTGAAACTAATAGCATTATGTTCACTGGACTCAAAATGTTTCCCTACACACACTTCTGTCATCTGACCTGTCTCATTCCCTAAAAGGAGATCCAGTATTACATTCTCTCTAGTTGGTACCTCTATACATTAATTTAGAAAACTTTCCTGAACACATTTGACAAACTCCAAGCCATCAGCCCCTTTACAGTATGGTAATCACAGTCAATATGTGGAGAATGAAAATTTCCTACTGTTACAACCTTATGTTTCCTGCAGCTGACTGCTATCTCTCTACAGATTTGCTTCTCCAGTTCTCATTGACTATTGGACAGTCTATAATACAACCCCATGAGTGTGGTCATGCCTTTCCCCATTCCTCAGCTCCACCCATATAGCCTCAGTAAATGAACCCTCTCGTCTGTCCTGCTTGAGCACAGCTGTGATATTTTCCATAACAAGCAATGCCACTCCTCCCCCTTTCATCCCCCCCACCCCCATTGTATCACATCTAAAGCAACAGAAAGCAGAACATTGAGCTTCCAGTCCTGCCCCTCCTGTAATCACATTTCTCTAATGGCCACAAAGTCATAATTCTACATGCCAGTCCATGCTCTAAACTCATCCTCCTTCCCTCCAATACTCCTTGCATTGAAATAGGTGCACCTGAAAACATTTCCACCACGTACAACCCGTTGACTTCTAATGGTGCGTGCCATTTTCACGTTATCCTTTCCCTCTTCCATTCATCTATCTGCTCAGGCATCTGTTTCCCATCCCCCTGTCTGTACTAAAACTAGTTTAGAACCATTGGTGCAGCACTAGTAAAACTTGCTGCAAGGATATTTGTCTCCCTCCAGTTCAGATGCAAATCATCCCTTCTGAACAGGTCCCACATTCCCTGGAAGAGTGCCCATTGATCCAGAAACCCACATCTCTCTCTCCTGCACCATACCTTTAGCCAAGTGAAGTTGCATTGTCCTCCTATTCCTAACCTCATCAGCACATGGCTTGGGTGGCAATCCTGAGACCACAGTCCTGGCTTTCAACCTAACTCCCTGAATTCTCCTTGCAGGTCCTCCTCACCCTTCTTACCCACGCCATTGGTCCCTACATGGACCACGACATCTGGCTGCTCACTCTGCCTCCTGAGAATGCTGTGAACTCGATCTGAGATATCTCAGACCATGGCAACAGGGAGGCTATATACCATTCGGGATACAGTACTCAATCTCTTCCACAGAACCTCTTAGCTAGATTGTCCCCCTAACTATGAAATCCCCTATCACTACAGCTCGCACCTTCCTCTCTCTTCTGTTCTTAGCCACAGGATCAGACTCCATGCCAGAGAACTGATCACCATGGCTTGTCCCTGGTAGGTCATTTCTCCCCCCAAAAGTATCCAAAATGGTATATTTGTTATTGAGGGGAATGCCTGCACTGCCTGCCTCTTCAACTTGCCTATCCTGACTGTCACCCATCTACCCTCCTCCTGCATCCTAGGTCTGATAGTGTCCCTGTAACTCCTGTCCATCACCCCCTCTGCCTCCCAAATTTATCCAGAGTTCATCCAACTCCAGCTCCAATTCCTTAACTTGGCTTGTCAGGAGCTGCAGCTGGATGCACTTCTTGCAGATGAAGTCGTCAGGGACACCGCTGGGTTCCCTGTCGACCCACATTCTGCAGGAGGAGCATTTCCCTGCCTTGGCTGCCTTTCCCACTGTTTATGACTAGATGAACAAAATACATAACATCTAAAACCTGCCCTTACCTGTGCCTACCTGCTGAATCCTTTTTGTTCCTTGAATAGGGTAGCCCTTTCTTATTTCAATTGCTACTGTTCCTTGACTCTTAACTGCTGAGCCAAAGGCTTGCCACTCTGACTCAACCCACTCTCTCAATGTCCGCTCTGCTACACAGTCCCTCACTCATAGAGTGATACTCAAATTCTTCCTCCAATCAGCTTCTAGCTGGGCAAAGAAGCAGCAAATGAAATCCAATGTTGGCAAATGTATGGTCATGCACTTTGGTACAAGGAATAAAAGGGCAGACAATTATTTGGATGGGGCAAAATTCAAGCATCTGATATGCAAAGGATCTAGGAAGTCCTTGGGCAGGATACTGTTTTGAGCCCAGAGGACCCCAAAACCCAGCAGCAATAGAAATTCACCATGACAAATGGTTACTTAAACAAAAGTTGCTTTCAAATATCTTTAAACATGAAAACAGGATCAAACTTTAACTTATTACTATTAACTTAATCCCCTTCTAATTCTAAATGCACATGTATGTAATGTATATATAAGTTTAAAGATAGTTCTTTGATTTACAGTCCAACCTCATTCCTCCAAGTTCACTGTTATCAGGCAATTCTTATACTGTGCACAGAATTTAACATTTATGAACTTCACCAAGCTTTTGGTGCTTGAAAGGTAAATGGTTACCATTCAGGAAGGTTCTTGTTGGATTTCAGAGAGAGATTTGTTGCTCATTGGACACCCACAACCTTTTGATCAGCCACTTCAGTGTCTTGCTGAAGAAACTTTCCCCATCAGGGTTTTCCAGATGATAACCTCTTTCTTTCAGGTCACCACAGAGTTCCTTTCTGTTTGTCTTATTTCAAGTGAAACATTATACAGCCAGCCATCTCCTCTTGTATGGACCACAAGGGTTTTTATCAGGCTGAACTAAGAACTCTCAACTCGGCTTCAAAATGGGGTTTTCCACAAGCTTGTCTGCTTGTCCTGTTCCTGTCCCAGCTGCTGCTGCTGAACTGTAGAACTGAATTCTCTCTCTCTCTCTCTCTCTCTCTCTCTCTCTCTCTCTCTCTCTCTCTCTTCCTCTCAGAGAAAACTAAATGACCAGCCATCTGCACTCAGACAGACTGCACCTCCGGACTTAATCTTCCGAGTCCATTCATCTGTTGCTTTCCAAAACAATAATCCATTACTCCACAGCATATCCAATTAACACCTACTTGTGAAGGCCTGATAAGCATCCTTCAAAGTTTTTGCAAATGCACCCGGAGCCTGGATTGTCTGGCTTGAGCAGAGCTCTGGCATTTTAAATGAGATCTGTTTTGAAGTGTTTGGATGTGACCTACACTAAAAAAAACCTGCCACAATTTATCTCCTTTAAAACATAATAATATATACAATATAAAATATAACATAATCTGTACAGTACCCTAAAGGTTAACCTCCACATTGAGTTGGTGATGAAGAAGGTTAATTCAGTTTAGCATTCATATCTTGAGGAATAGGATACAAGACCAGGAATGGGATGTTCAGGCTTTATAAGGCCTCACTGGGAGTACAGAGTACAGATTCCAGCTCCATAATTATGAAAGGATGTGGTGGCATTGGAGATGGTCAGAGAAGATCCATAAGAATGATTCTTGGAATGAAGCAATTTTCATATAGGGAATATTTGATGGCTGCACTGCTTGGAATTCAGAAGAACAAGGGGGTGGGGGGTGGGGTGGACTTCATAGAGGCATTTTAAATTTTGAAAGGTCCAAACAGCGTAGATGTGCCAAAGTTATTTCCCATGGTAGTGGAATCTAGGACAAGAGGGCACAAATTCAGGATTGAAGGACACCCATTTAAAGCAGAGATGTGGAGGAATTTATTTTGCCAAAGAGTGGTGAATTGGGTGTGTTTAAAGCAGAGATTGTTGGGTATTGGAATAATCATGGTCTCAAAGATAATGGGGTGAAGGCAAGGGAGTGGGGCTGAGTGGGAGAATGGATTAGCTCATGAAGGAATGATGGGGAATGGCTGATAGAGAGCAGCAACAATCATGAAGGATCCAAACAACCCTTCACCCACTCTGTTCTAGCTGCTACCTTCAGGAAGGAGGTATGAATGCCACAAGACTTGCACTACTCTGTGCAGGAACAGCTGTTATCCCTCCACCATCAGACTCCTCAACAATAAACTCAACCAGGGACTCATTTAAAGACTCTTACTTTTATTGATTTTCTTTTTCCTCTCAGTTTGTTTACATTTCTTTATTTGTTTACATGTGCATGTTATGCACAGTTTTTTTTTGCACTACCAATTAGAGGTAATGCTGCTCACCCGCAAGAAAAAGAATCTCAAGGTTGTATGTGATGTCATGGTTGTACTCTGGTAATAAATCTGAAATCTGGATCTGAATGGCCTACTTCTGTTCCTATATCTTCTGGTCTTATGCATATCATAGGACAAAGGGACTGTTTCTATGCTGCATTGTTTTATTTCTCTCTCTCTCTCTCTTTCTCTCTCTCTCTCTCTCTCTACCTCTCTCTCTCACTCTTTCTTTCTCAATGACCAACAGCAGAGAGATGGAGGATGAATACAGGATTGGAGATTGCTGTGATATTGACAGCAAAATCAAGAGAGGAGGTGAAACTGCTGATGGCCAAATGGATCAGAAGATTATGTTACATTTAGATTCATTTTTTTATGTGAGGTGAGGGTTATTACCATGTAAATCCACATTGAAACTATTGTCTTTCTGAATTTTGAACTTGTTAAAGTGCTAGACACAAGTCCTAGAAAACAAAAACAAAAAAAATGCATCTTAAATTTCACCAATATTATAAACTTACAGGTTAGATATAAAGGCACAAAGCACTAAAAACATCATAATCTGATTTCCAATAACTGTCATCTGGAGTGAGATTGCTGAACCAGTCATAATAACCATCTCAAAGTGAGTTAGAAAGTAAATTGATTTTATTTAACCAAGTATCAAAAGTAGATATTTCATTCCATCAGCATGGGCTTGTTTTCAACCTTGGTTCGAGAAATGAAAATTCTATGTTCAATCAATTGTTGTGCCCAGTCCCTCCAAACACAACCTTTAAAAATGCTTAATCACAATCAGTATCTCCACCTGAATGCTACCTTTCCTTCACATAACAATTACAGGGCCCTCCATAATACGTGAACCAAAGACTCTGTATTTCTTTCCATGAAGTCTTCTGCAGACAGCACACCTGCCTCCTGAAGAGTGTTTTGGATCTGTCATTTATACATTTGGGGATTTTTTTCATTATAATGAGATTTCTTTTGTCATCAACAGTGGAAGTCTTCCTTGGAATGCCAGTCTCTTAGCAATTACTGAGTTCACCTGTACGCTCTTTCTTCTTAATGATGTTCCAAACTGTTGATTTTGGTAAACCTCAGGTTTGGGCAATGTCTCTTTCTGTTTTATTCTTGCTTTTCATCCTCATAATGGCTTCTTTGACTTTCATTGGCACAACTCTGGTCCTCACGTTGACAAATGGCAACTACAGAGGTGATCAAAGTTAAGACACGAGCCTAGATCTCTTATACCTGAATCAATGAAGCAATTAAACATACTTGAGTCTCCCAAACACATGTGAAGCCAAATGTCCCGAGCATTATGGTGTTCTCAAATGTATAAAATGTGTTGTAATTTCTACATGGTCAAACCAGAATGTATCCAAACAACCTTGAATAAAATCTGGAATGTGCACTAGAATTATATGAATTGTTTGATTACAAATTGAAAACTGTGGAGGACAGGAGCAAATAAAGGAAAAAAGTGCCTTTGTCTCAAACATTATGGAGGGTACTTACAAGTAACTAAAAATCCATTTCCAAATACATCCATTCAAGTCAAATATTGAATGCACAAAGCTTTGTAGACCAATGTTCCAAACATTTACACAAAGATTGTACCTACCAGAAATTAGGATTATTATCTAATTTACCAAAATTGAAATCATTTATCTACTTCCTATTTTAGTTATGCCCAGCCCAATCTCACACCACTGCTTTTGTCTCATTAATACCCACACTCCATCACTGGCATTCCTCTATACTAATCTCACACCCTATATTCTTCAAATTTTACTTACCACTACCCCAATCCCATTTACTTCCCCATTGATCTTACAAGATGCTCTCCTCATTGTCCCTGCCCCCATCTCTTGATCTTGCTTACCCTACTGAGCATTATCACTCAGCTCCTCCTAATTTCATAAATTAATGCCCCTGATTTTTCTTGCTTTCACCTCACCAATCAAAGTAAACATTACTCCCCATTCTCACAACCACCTCCCCTCCCCATCCTCCAGTCCTACTCTTGGCCTGAATCCACAACATTTGACCCCAATTCACTGGACACTGAACACTGGACTTCCCTTTCCTTTGAGCTCCCAAACCTCTTGCCACTTTTAGACCTGGCTGTTATTTTTCCATACAAGGCTGGACAATTAATTGCTCAACATGTAAAGATCAATAAGGACAGTCCTGATGTCTTGGGTGTCAAAACAATCATTGTCATATCTTCTAACAACTTATGAACATGCTAATGGATTTCTGATGCTTAATGTTTTCAGTCTGCAGTAATGCTAGATAATTAATTAAGGGAGGAATCCTCTTGCCCAGCAAATCGTCAGCCAGTTTCTATATTGCCTGCTCATTTTGGAAATTCATTTCTAAATAGCATACCTTGCAATCAATCAGAGATGTCTCAGTGCATTAGGCAGATGATGGAGGAGGTAAGTTTTTGTTTTAAAACACAGAGAAGGTAGGTGCCTGGAGAGCACGGTCAGGGGAAGTAGTAGAAGCAGGGTAAGTCAGTCAGATCAAGAGATGGGAGTAGCACTTAGGCAGAAATGAGAACAGGAACAGAATAGAGGGATATGGGCTATGTTCAGGCAGATGCGTTCAGAGATTTGAAATTAGAACATTGAAAAATAGGAGTCGGCCAACTCGCACCACCAGGTTCAGAAACAGCTGCTATCCCTCCACCGTCGGACTCTTCAACAACCAACTCGATCTGGGACTCGTTTAAGGACTTTTACTTTTCAATAATTTTTTTTCTCTCTGTATTGAGCAGTTTGTTTACATTTTTTTATTTGTTTTCATGTATCCATGTGTTGAGCACAGATTTTTTCCACTACCAATAAGTGGTAATTCTGCCTTTCCCATTATATCATCATTATATGTGATATTATGTACGTACTCTGACAATAAATCTGAAATCTGAGCAAGATCATGGTTACTCTGGCCATGGACTCAACTCCATTTTCTTGTCTATTCCCCATAACCCTTAATTCCTTAATTCAAAAATCTTCCTGTATTTTCAATACATTTTACAATCAGCCTCTACTGGTTCATTGGGCCGAGAATTTTACAAATTTACTACCCTCTTGGAGGTGCATTTCCTTCTCAACTGTTCAAGTTCTTCTCCCCCTGAATCTTGTCCTACCTACCAGTGGAAACAACCTTCATGTTTCTATCTTATCTATTCCTTTCACAATGTTATTTGTTTCTATGCAATCCCATCTCCCCCAACACCCATCCTTCTGAACTCCAATGCGTGTAGTCCCAGGCTACTCAATCTCTCCTCATAAGATAACCCACTCATTTCTAGAGTCAACCTCATGAACCTCCTCTGCCCTGCATCTAAAGCTACTATTTCCTTTCTCAAGTAGGGAGATCAGAACTCCACACAGCACTCCAGTTTGGCATCAAGTTTGGCTGGGCTGTACGGTTCTATATTCTATGAGTATTACACTGGGAAGGAGAAAATCACTCTCTGGACCAGTAACTTGAGAGCAAGCAAACCCTGCAGACCAAATAATATAAAGAGAATTCATAAATCACAACCAAAGTCTGAGATGTGGAATCAAAATTTGGTCTTATAAACTTTACATGAAAAATGCAAACAAATAAATGCAATTTTCTTTCCTGACACACATACAGCTGATATGGCTTTGGATTATGGAAAATCACATGATGGCCAGTTTCCCAGGAAACTAATTGCCTCTTAGTGCAAGGATCGCTTCTATAAATTCAGTGATTCTCAGCATTGTTTCAATGCATTACCCACAGTGGTATTCATTGTGCATTTGCAAATTATCCAGGGCTTGGTATAAGAACATAAAAACATACAAATGGAAGCATGTCCATTTAACCTTTCAAGGCTTCTCTGCTATTCTCCAAGAAATTGCAGGACTTCTTCCCTCAACACTACTATCCTGTGCTATCCCCTATCCCTAAATTCACTATCAATTTCTATTTTGAATGAACACATTGACTGAGCACCCACATCCCTCTGGAATATGGAGTTCCAAAGATTCATTAGCTTCTACAGGCAGAAATTTCTCCTCATTTCAATCCTAAATCTCCAAAGGCTTATTCTAAGACAGATGAAATTGGGTTCCAAAATTCTAACATACAGGGTAAACATTGTCCTTCATCCATTCTTTCAAGGCTTGTTACACCTTTGCAAAGTACAATGCGATCTCTCTTATTTTTGTATAAAGTATGCTGGCCTAATCTCCTCCACGGTTCAAACCTGTAAGGAGTTTATACATTCTTCTCATGTCCATTGGGTTTCCTGTGGTTTCTTCCTCCATTGCAAAAGCATACAGAGCTTTGTTTACATGGGTGTATTTGAATTGTTTGGGCTCATGGGCTGGAAGGGCCTGTCACTGTGCTATATTTCTAAATTAAAAATTAAAATTAAAATGATAGGTGCTTGACGGTTTTTGTGGTTGTGTTGGGCCAAAAGGCGACAAGTGAGGTACTTTGTAAAACAATGACATTCAATTCCATGGGGATTTCTGAACTGACTGTTGGCTGCCACTTTCATCTCCAGCTTATCCCTGTCCTGACCTATTGGCCTGTTACCTCCAGTACGGTTATAATGAGGCCCAATATAAGCTTAAAGAATGAAACCTCATCTTCTGTCTGGGCACACTGCCACCTTCTGAACTTAGTTTCATATTCCTCAACTTCCAATAAAATTCTTTCTCTTTGTATTATATGCTTAAAAAATTCTGTCTTCGATTGAAGTCTTGATTTTTCCCTGTTCACCTCCAGAGGCAATGGCCTCCTTCTCTAAACCAGCCAAAGGTACCTGTTCCTGTTGGTCCATCTCTGTGGTGTTTGATTACTTCAGAGTCCTTCCTACTACATGGATGATCCCAAGGCGAAAGTATTCCTTTCTGAATCTCATCAGAGCTTATTCTTCAATGCCTTTAGGGTGTTCCAAGTCTAACTAACTCACACGCACAGCGCAGAAATTGTTCTGATGCAACCTTTTCTCCAGCACCCTAAGGAGTAAAAAGTGGGAAACTGTGAGTCCCGTCATGGGAGTCGTTTGGTCAGCTCCTAACCTTTTTGAGGTGTGAAGTCATTAAATAAAATATAACTGGGAGATTTAAATGGATTTAAAGACAAATGGAGTACTCAATATTGTATATTATGATGGTTAAAATGAGCTCCATATTTTATGCTATCATACACATATTTTCATAGAATATTTGTAGCCTACATTTTTTAAAAAGTTGTTTAGATCATTACGAAAAATCTCATTGCACTACATAGAAACATAGAAACATAGAAGATAGGAGCAGGAGTAGGTCATTCGACCCTTCGAGCCTGCTCCGCCATTCAACGAGATCATGGCTGATCTTAAAGTTCAGTACCCCGCACCAAAACATCTACCACATTTCACGGTGGCCGTTTTGGATGCTCGAGTTTCAAATCAGAACAAAGCAGTGTCCAAAGCATTAATGTTACATAACCTTTACCTAAGAGAAAGAAATAATGGAATACAATACCACATCTTTAAAAAAAAAATCAACCAAGCTTTAAGAGGTTCAATCAATCTCGGGTTGATGGAACCTTTTAAAGGCTGTTTGTTCCTGACTGCATGAACAAACTGCCTTGAGCTCCATTTTTGACAGGCAAGTGGCTGATTAAAAGCTAACCACTGATTGCACGTAATATTATTAATGTGTACTGCTGAACTTCTGGGAATTTTTTGTGCTAAATTTATTCCCTGAGCAGACAGCTTCATCATAGCTTTGCTTCAGAACGTACAGGTGGCCTGCACTTAAGATGCTCTCATCTGCTTGATAGGAAAGGCAATATGGTACTGAACTAAACAACTGTAGTAGTTGTCAGCAGAATGATGCTTACTGGTCTGACATTTTATTCCAGATAGAATATAGTTTAATGAAGTAACATTCAGTCAATATCTTAACATTATCACTGAAATTCCAACTCTGTCAGAAGACTACCAGTCATTAGTTTTGTACTTTAGAAATTGTATTAATAATAAAATACACAGGATAACGTTTAGATTTGAGATTTATTGTGAGAGTACATACATGACATCACAACCCTGAAATTCCTTTTTCCTGCATGTGTGGCAGAATAAGCATTAATTGGTAGTGCAAACAATAAACTGTACACAGTGAAAACATGTAAACAAAGAACTGTAGACGGATAACGAACGTAAACAAACCGACTGTGCAATACAGGGAGAACAAAAAGAAAATCATTAAAGTGCACAAGTAAGAGTCCTTAAATGAGTCTTTGATTGAGTTTGTCATTGAGGAGTCTGACGGTGGGGGGGGGGGGGGTTTAGAAGCTGTTTCTGAACCTGGTGGTGCGAGGCTTGTGGCACCTACCCCTCTTTTCTGATGGCAGCAGCGAGAACAGAACGTGTGCTGGGTGGTAAGGGTCTTTGATGATTGTTGCTGCCCTCTGACGGCAGCGTTCCCTGTAGATATACTCAATAGGAAATAGATATGAACAGAGTAAATATAATGTGAATAAAAAGAAAATATTTAAAGGCTCCTATATAAGCAACAGGAAATCCAGTTATGCAGGAAGGTCCTCATGCAACAATTTTTTTTGCTTTGCTTTCTATTACTGATTTAATATATGGGGAAAGGGGGTGAGGGAATAGTGGACACAGTATGTTATGTCTTATATTGTTTGTACATATTTGCTTGAGTCTTTTAAAACAAAATATTCAAAAAAAGAACAACTATGGAGTGGATGTATTCAACAGCAAAAAGCAGCAAGCAGCACTTTTATTTTTACTCAATGACTAGGAACTTTTGAGACACGCTTTAATAGGATTCATAATCAAGAGAAGTGCAGGAGACTAAAGACCAAAGAGAGCCTAAAGTAAAATGACATGTGACTTGAAAACACCACAAAAATTGAAATGTTTCTCAGATAATTTCCCAACTAAGGATGTACCAGTGACATTTCAAAGCTATCTCTGGAAATACATTTAATTTCCTTAACATAGTATGAGATAATGATAGCTTATAAGCTGCAATGCTGCATTTGGATGGGAGAATATTTTGTAAGTTTGACATATCCTGTGATAAAAGACTGCTCTTCATCTTCTGGCTAATATGTGATGCTTCCATTTATTCCTGAAACTTATTTTCAACTGCATAATCATTTAATTACTTGGAAGCATTATTTTCCAAACATCATTAATAAAACCTATCTCCCAAATTTAAAGTAACCAGGGCACCTTGCCATCTAACTATAAATAGGAACACTTTGGTAGATCTTCAACCAGTTAAAAACAAGCTTGCAAATCAGCCGTCTGTTCCAGAAATTGCTTGATTTCCATTTCAATTTATTCGATGACAGCTGGAATAAGATACTAGGAGAGTACTTTGGGGCAACACAATACAGTGATTCAAAAACAAATAGTTGCAGACAATACCAACCAATAAGAAAAAAGGGAAAAGAAATGGGGAGCTGTTTTCTTCTGAACGTGATACATTACTATACTTATTCAATAAAAAAATTTAGAGATTTGTTTAGAGTAAAAAAAAACATAAAACCTGGCATGAATCTAACTGGAATGACATTGAATGTTCTTTACCCACTTCTACTTCCTGATTTTGAGTGCTGACTGCATGTAATATGTTTCTTTAGCTATAAAGTTAGCTCATTTCTACCCATCTTTTCCCATTACAATAGCAATAAAACCTCATGAATATATTTCTCGGATTTCATTGCATTTTTACAGCCCAGGTCTTTAAAGTGCTTCCAAGTTATTAATGATAATGAGAATAATATTTCCAAAATGAGGAAGGGTTTTTACCTTTTATCCCCTTCCTAGGATCAGTAAATAAATGATAGACTGACACAAGTCATCCAAAAATTGCCCATTGCCTCAAAAGATTCTGCTCCACCATTCTCCAACAGAGCCACACTCTCCTACCTTCTCCTCACAACCATTCATACCCTGACTTCAGATATTCAATCTCTGTCTTAAATACACTGAATGTCTTGGCCTCCATAGCCACCCTAGGAGGCAAATTCCAGAGGTTCAACACTCTCTGGTTAAAAAAATGCCTCCACATTGCTATTTCAATCCTGAAGTTGTGCCCTCTTGTCCTTGACTCCCCCACCATGGGAAACAATTTTGACCGATCTAACTTTGCCCAGACTTTTCAGCATTTGAAAAGCTTCTCAGGAGGTTGCCCTTATTCTTCTGAATTCCAAGAAATATAGTTCAGGAGCCATCATACTGTAGTTTCCTCATATGCTAATCCCGTCATTCCAAGAATAATTCTTGTCAATCTTTTCTGAACCCTTTCCTATTACTTTCTTAAATAAGAAGCCCAAAACGGTTCCCTGTACTCCAAATGAGGCCTCACCAGGGCCTTATAAACCCTTAATGTGACATCCCAGCTCTTGTATGCTATTCCTCTAGATGTGAATGTTAACATTGCATTAGCCTTCATCACCACAGACTCCACCTAGGGATTAAGCTTTTGGGTATCCTGTATGAGGACTCCCAAGTCCTTTGCACCTTTGAATTTTGAATTTTCTCCCATCTATCAGAATCAGAATCAGGATCTATTGTCATGAACAAGTCATGAAATTCGTTGCTTTGCAGCAGCGACACAGAGCAAATATACATATTATAACCATCTTACGACATTACTATAAAAAATAAAATAATAACAATAATTGTGCATGAAAAGTAAGGCAGTGCCTTTGGCTCATTGATTATCCAGGAATCTGATGGCACCGGCGAAGAAGCTGCCCTTGGGCTGCTGAGTGCTCATCTTTAGGCTCCTGAACTTTTCCCCAGCTGGTAGCAGAGTGAAGAGGGCATGGTCTGGGTGGTGGGGGTCTTTGAGGATGGAATCTGCATTTTTTAAGTCACTGCCTCATGTGGATGTCCTTGATGGAGTGAAGTCTGGTGCCTGTGATGTCACAGGCCGAGTTAACAACCCTCTGGAGTTTATTCTTGTCCTGAGAGTTGAAGCCTCCATACCAGGCAGTGATGCAACCAGCCAGAATGCTCTCCATGTTACACCTGTTTACAAGAGTCTTCGGTGACATATCAAACCTCCTCAGACACCTCACAAAGTATAGCCACTGGCGAGCCTTCTTTGTGATTGCATCAATGTTGAGGCTCCAGGACAGATCCTCGGAGATGTTGACACCCAGGAATTTGAAGTTCTTGAACCTCTCCACTACTGAGCCCTCAGTGAGGACTGGGTCATGTTCCCCTGACTTCCTCCTGAAGTCCACATCATCTCCTTAGTTTTGCTGATGTTGAAGGTTGTTGTCATTACACCATTCAACGAGCTGATCTATCTCCCTCCGGTACACTTCCACATTACTGTTTGTGATTCTGCCAACAACTATGGTGTCATCGCAATTTGTAGATGGCATTGGAATTGTGCCTGGCCACACATTTGTGGGTGTATAATGAATAGAGCAGTGGGCTAAGCACACGTCCTTGGGGTGCAATTGTGTTGATGATCAGTGAGGGTGGGATGTTGTTTCCAATTCATACTGACTGTTAGAAAGTCAAGGATCCAGTTGCAGAGGTGGGTACAGAGGCCTAGAGTTTGTAGCTTCTTGACTAGCACTGAGGGAATAATGGTATTGATGGTCGAGCTGTAGTCAATAAAGAACAGTCGTATCAATTGTTGTTTTTGAGGTGATCTATAGCTGAGTCTAAATAATTGTCTATGTAATACCTATTATAACTAATTAATCTAAATAAAAATATTTTAATAACTAAATAATCAGAAATTAAATAGTCTGCCCTTTTATTCTTTCCACCAAAGTGCATGACCTTGCACATTCCAACGTTATATTTAATTTGCCACTTCTTTACCCATTTATCCAAGTTTCTCTGCAGTCTCGCCATTTCCTCCTCATGACCTGCCCCTCCACTTGACTTTGCATCATCTACAAACTTAGCCACAAAGCCATTTACTCCACAAGCTGCATCTTTAATGTAAATGTAAAATTTGTACTAACACTGATCCCTGCAGAAGACTAGTAATCAGCACCTAGTCAAAGGGCTTTTAGATGTTCAAATATACAACACCCACTGCATCTCCTTTGCTTGGCCTGTTTGTGGTTTAAAAATTTCCAGAAGGTTTGCAGGCATGATTTTTCCTTAAGGAAATGGTGCTAACTTTGGTTATCTTGCATTGCACCTCCAGGTAGTCCATATTCCAATTCTTGACAATCAACTTCCCAACTACCGAAGTTAGCCTAACATTTTCTTTCCGCTGCTTCACTTTGTTTTTAAATAGCAGAGTCACCTTTGCAATTTTCCATTCCTCCATAATCATTCCAAAATCTATTGTTTCTTGGAAGATCATTACCAAATGCCTCTACTATTTGTATAATTATTTCCTTCAGAATCTGAGGATGCATTCCATTTGGCCTAGGAGACTTAGCTCCCCAGAGAAGAGGTGGAAAATCTCATGATATGGTGCGAGAACAAGAACCTGAGTCTCAACATGGACAAGATGAAGGAGATGTTTGTGGGGTTCAGGAGGACAAGGAATGACTATCCTTCACTACACATGAATAACTTGATGGAGAGAGTAGAGAGCACCAAGCTCCTCAGGGTCCACTTAACAAGCGACATCCTGGATACATAATATCTCCTCGCTTCTCAGGAAGGCACAACAGCAACTGCACATCCTGCAAAGATTGAAGCAGGCAAGGCTACCAGCCACCATCACGTCTACCTCCTACAGGGGCTGTATCAAGACCATCCTGCATGGCTGCGTCACAGTGCGGCATATATTCTGTAGAAAAATAGATTGGAGTGCATAAAAGGGGCAGAGAGGTTCACTAGGGTCTCCCTCTTCCCCCCACCCGCCTCATCGATGTGACCTACCAGGATCATTGTCTGAAGAGGGAGCACAAAATCATTATTAACCCATACACATCTTTCAACTACTCTCGTCAGGAAGGAAATGCAGGAGTATCAGAGCCAGCTTCATCAGCCTGAGAAACTGCTTCTTCCCACGGCATTGAGAATGCTGAACAACTAAAGGAATTGCTGACATTAACAATTAAAGATTCAACTATTTATTAAACTATATTTTTATATACTGTATGTATAATTGTCCTGCATATGCATTGCTTGTCTGTATGTGTGTTATGTCTGGTTGTATGTTTGCATGTTTTGAACTGAGGACCAGAGAACACCATTTTATCAGGTTATACCTTGTGCAATTGGATGATAAATAAACTTGTCCTTGAATTTAGACCTTTCAGTTTCCCAAGTACCTTCTTTCTGGTGATTGTGATTGCAGGCACCTCTCTTCCCTGACACTCTTGAAAGTCTGGTATACTGCTTATATCTTTCACAGTGAAGACTGATGTAATATCTTCAATTCGTCTGCCGTCTCCTTTTCTCCCAGAACAATTTCTCCAGTGTGATTTTCTATCAGTACTATATCTACTCTTGCCTCTTCTTTACCCTTAATATTCTTTTTGATATTATTTTCTAGCTTCCTTTCAAAGTTAATCTTTTCTTTTGTAATGACCTTCTTATTTGCCTTCTGTATTTTTAAATGCTTCCCATTCTTCTATTTTCCCACTAATTTCTGCTTTCTTGAATGCCGTTTCTTTTCACGCGACTTCTCTTGTCAGCCACAGTTGTGTCAATTTTCCATCCAAATATTTCATTTTTGAAATATACCTGTCCTGTACCTTCCTTGTTACTTACAGATCTCCAGCCATTGCTGTTCTGCCTGCTCCCTGATAGTGTGTTTTCCAATCAATTTTTGCTGGTTCCTCTCTGGTATCTTTATAGTCCCCTTTATTTCCACTGCTAAATGGATACCTCTGATTTTAGATTCTCCCTCTCAAACTGCAGTTTGTATTCTGCAGTATGACCCTGTTTTGCCGGTTGCACTTGTACAATCAGATGGCAATAAACTTGACTTAACTATTCTATCATGTTCTGATCACTACCTCATAAGTGTTCCATTACCTTCAGCTCCCTTATCCTCTCCAGTGCATTACACAATACCCAATCCAGAATTGCTATTTCCCAGTCGGCACAGCCACAAGCCATCCTGAAGGATTTAAATAAATTTCTTCGATTGGTATTCAGCACCAACCAGGTTTTCCCAATCAACCTGCATATTGAAATCCCCTATGACTATTGCAATATTGTCAACTCAGTTCTAAAAGATATGTGGGAAGCATGAACAAAAAGATGTATTGGAAACATTAACAAAGTGGGAGGGCGTGGCAAGATGGCGGAGAGGGCAGACATGTGATCCCACCCTTCTTCAGTCAGTTTTTTAAGCATCTGTCTTTAAAGTTTATGTAAGTGATTAAAGGTTGTATTTTTATTTTTGGGAACATTAGTGGGTCATACTGGCGACTAATGTTAAAAAAACGAAAGCTCAACCACAGAGAAATTACCTTTTAAAAATGCTGAAGAATTGAGGCCTACCTGTTCAACTGAAGCCACAGACTTGTCGTTTTGGATCTCTGAGGCACAGAGAACTCCTGCCGGGCTGAGTATTACACTGGTGTTGATCTTGCCTCCACAAGATGGCACCAGCATGGTGTCGAGCTCGGCCGGAGTTGATCCACACGTTAGTGATGTCGGGTGCACGGGTGACCCGGCTGAGAGAAGAGCCCTTGAACCTGGGGTGCTGTCGGGTGGGCCGGGGATGTGCAGAATGGCGTCGGAAGCCACCTCTGTGCAGTCCCTGGCCTTACCAGGCATGCGCGGTGCTTCAAGGGTCCATGAGCTACTGGATCGCGTGTGGGCTGTGGGGGGGCCCGAGCGGCGGTCGTCAGGTGTGCAGACTCGCAGCTGCACCAGGAAGGGACCGACATTGCTGGAAGAAGAGGAAGGTTTACTTTTAACGAGCAGTTCATGGGAACAATTGGAAGTGGAGTCTAGAGAAGGTAGGCCTCAAAATGTGGAATTGGAATCTGGAATGGAGTCTGTTTGCACAGTCTTGGAAAGGATTGTCTATCAAATGGACAATATGTTTAAACAAAATGAGTCAAGGATTTCTGGATGTGACAACTAAAATATCTAATATGTCTGAAGATATATCTACAGTTAAGATGGGTGTCAGTAAATGTATTAAATCAGTGGATACAGTGCAAGAAAATTAAAAAAAAAATTGAAACAACTTTTTCTGAATGTAAAATTCAAGTTGAACGTAATAAGGAAAAAATTGAGAAAGTGGAAAATTCTTTTGTGGATTGGGGAATCCAGAAGAAAGACTTACTGAAAAAAATTGATTCATTGGAAAATCAAAGTCGGAGAAACCATGTGAAAATTGTGGGTCTTCCAGAAGACATTGAAGGGTCTGATCCAATAAAAATTTTCAAGAGTTGGATTCCCGAGGTGTTGGGCAAAGAGATTTTTTTTGGAAGGCCTAGTATTGGAGAGGTCACATAGAGCATTATGGAAGAAACCGTTACCAGGACAACTGCCACAGGCGGTCTTAGTTCTGTGCCTGAACTATCAGGACAGAGAAATGATACTACGGTGGGCGGGACAGAAGGTTCGACAAAGTCAATCTCCAATGATGACTCACAATAACAGAGTATTTTTTTACACAGATTTGAGTTCAGGAGATTATTAGGCGACAATGGGAATTTAATTTGGCTAAAGAAGTACTGTGGCGGAAGGGTTACAAATTTGCTTTTCAATACCCAGCTGTGTTAAAAGTCTTTTATGGCAACTTTCAATCTCAATTTGAGAATGACCATGATGCATTAATTTTTACTAATTCATTACCAGATTTGCGAGGACATGAAAGAGTTTCGCCACCGTCACCTAAAAAGAGGGCAAATGGAAATGGGGAGAATGGGAAGAATGAGAAAAATGGAAAAAATGGAAAGAAATAAGTTTTAACACAAAGTCTTATTGGACGTTGAAGATTCGGAACAATCATTGGGAATGGAGTCATTGGGTTTAATATATTTACAGTACTGGATTGTATTGATGTGAATGATGTATTTCTGGCTGGGGGGGGGGGTGGATTGCACTGAAATCTTTGATAGTCATCTGCCACTAATGGGGTTTACCACACCCAGTTTTTTAGGGTGTTATTACATTTGGGTAGTTTTTTTGGGGGGGATAATTCATAAGAATTTGCCTTTTGAATTGCAAACTATGGAAGGGAATGCTGGAAGGGTTTTAAGGGTGAATTTTAAAATATTTACTGAATCTTGAACTTTGCTTAATGTTTATGCACCTAATGTGGATGATAAGTGTTTTATTTTGGATGCTTTTTTGTTGTTAAATCAAGCTAATGAAAATATTTTAGTTGAGGGAGATTTTAATTGTGTCTTGATCCTTTGCTGGATAGATCCCCAAAAAGTATTAAGGAATCAAAGATGGCGATACAAATTGGGGCCTTGATGAAGGATTTAAAACTGGTAGATATTTGGAGAAGGGTCAATCCTACAGAGAAGGATTTCTCTTTTTACTCGTCTCGACATGATTCATTTTCCAGAATAGATTTTTTTATAGTATTGGCACTTTTACAAGGAAGGGTATTACAGGCAGAATATAAAAGCAGGGTTATATCAGATCACTCTATGGTATGTTCATCTTATAGATGGAAATTGAATACAATGTTGTTGAAAAAAACAGAGTTTGTTACCTTTGTTAAAGAACAGATTACTTTGTTTTTGACTGACAATGCTAATTCAGTAGAAAGTCATTTTGTGTTATGGAATGCATTAAAAGCTTACTTAAGAGGACAGATTATTAGTTATACCACTAAAGTTAAGAAGCAGTATATGGCAGAAAGTTTAGAATTAGAAAAGCAAATTGATGAATTGGAGAAGGAATTTCAGAAGGAAGTGACAGAAGATTGAAAAAAAAGTGCCTTTGGCTAAAGTGAAATTGCGTTATAATACGTTGCAGACTTATCAATTTGAACGTTTAATCGATCTAAGCAGCGTTATTATGAGTTGGGTGAGAGGACACATAAGGTACTTGCATTTCAGTTAAAGATGGAACAGGTTTCACAGACAATTAATGCTGTAAACAGGAATTCAATAGTTACCTCTAAACCTCAGGATATTAATGATCAGTTTTATTCATTTTATAAAAATATATATACTTCTGAGGGGAAACAGGATAGTGGTTCTATTGATTCTTATTTATCTAAGTTAGCGTTACCAGCATTAGAAGAGGAGGATGTTATGGATCTGGAAGCTCCATTTACAGAATTAGAGATTAAGGCGGCTATGTTGGAAATTCCCAATGGGAAGTCACAAGGTGATGATGGGTTTTCGGTGGAATTTTATAAAACTTTTTAATGAAAATTTATCTTCAGTGTTTGAGGAGGTATTACAACAAGTGACTGAACAGCATGAGTTACCAGAATCTTGCTCTAGTGCTTTAATTACTGTAATCCCGAAAAAAGACAGAGATCCATTGAAAGTGTCTTCATATAGACCTATTTCTTTATTGAATATCGATTATAAAATTATAGCAAAAGTGTTAGCAAACTGACTTGCCAAGTATTTACCTAAATTGATACATGTTGATCAAAAAGGTTTTATTAAAAATAGAAATGCTTCAGATAATATTCTTCGATTGATTAGTTTGGTCAATGCATATCGACAGCAGCCCAACCATCCAATTGTGGTTGTGCTTGACATGGAAAAAGCCTTTGATAGGGTCGAATGGAATTTTTAATTTAAAGTATTGGAGAAATTTAAATTTGGCCCTTTTTTTATTGATTGGGTTAAAGCTTTATATACGAACTCGATTGCTAGGGTCAAGTCTCATCATCATTTAAATTGACGCGTTCAACTCAACAAGGTTGTCTATTGTCACCAGCCCTGTTTGCATTGGCTATTGAACCGTTAGCTCAAACAATAAGACACAATAAACAGATAAGAGGGATGAGAGTCAAGGATGAAAGTATAAGATTAATTTATTTCCAGACAATGTTTTGATATATTTAACAAACCCAGAACAATAATTGCCACACTTGCAGGAATGTTTATTACAATATGGAACATTATCTGGATATAGAGTTAATTGGGACAAGAGTGAAATTTTGCCAGTCAGAGAAGGAAACTATTCAGACTATAAAAACATTGTAAAACTGAAATGGTATGATAAAATTAAATATTTAGGAATAATTGTAAATACTGAGTATCAATCTTTATATAAGTTAAATTATGTTCCTTTATTAAAAAAGATTACAGCAGATTTAATTAAGTGGAAAGATCTTCTGTTAACTTTAATTGGCCGAGTTAATTATATTAAGATGAATATTTTTCCTCATATTCAATATTTATTTCAATCAATACCGTGTTCTCTTTCAAAGGGATTTTTTCAGGATTTAAATAAAGTCACAAGAAAATTTTTATGGAAAGGTAAATTACCACAGGTAGCACTATATAAACTTACTTGGAAGTATGCGTTAGGTGGGCTTCAATTATGTCATTTTCAAAATTATTATGAAGCAGCTCAGTTGAAATTTATTAGTAGACTGATGGGTTTGGATCAATCCCTGAGTTGGGCTAAAGTTGAAATGACTTGTATTTCTGAAATTGAGGTGTATCAATTTATATTTCGATGGAATATAAATTTTTTGAGGGAATATAATATGTTGATATTAAAACATCTATTAAAGGTGTGGACTAAAAAAATAAGATTTTCAGATCAAAAGGTAAATTGTCAATTTTAACTCCACTATAAAACAATCAGCTTATTTCTTTTTCAATGTTTAATAGTCATTTAAAAAGTTGGGATTCTAAGGGTATAAAAACATTACAGGATTGTTTTGTAGAAGGACAGTTTCTTTCTTTTAATCAATTGAAAGAGCATTTTGATATTGCAGAAAATTCTTTGTTTGTTTATTATCAACTTCGAGCTTTGGTGAAAGATATGTATGGTAGAGAGATGATTTTACCTGTATTGACAGAATTCGAGTCTTTGATTTCTTCTATACCAAAAAGGGGTTATATTTCTGTAATGTACCAAGTATTTACAAGACAATATGGATAAACCAGAATGGGAGAAGTCTAAGCTTAAATGGGAAAATGATTTAGCCTTTGTTTTTCCTGAAGACTATTGGGCAGATATGTGTCATGACAGTGTTACTAAATTGACGAATGTGCGGTATGGAATGGTTAATTATAACTTTTTACATCAGTTGTATTTAACCCCAGAGAAATTGAAAAAATATGGTTTTAGTAATTCAGACTCTTGTTTTAAATGTGGTGTATGTGTTGGTACTTTTTTACATGCTGTTTGGTCTTGTGTGCATGTACAACCATTCTGGGAAGATATTAGGTTAATTTTGAAAAAATTATATAACTTTAAGTTACATAATAGATCCATCTATTTTTTAATGGGTTATATGATTCCTTTAAAGGGATTACGGTTGGATAAATTTCAAATTGCATTTGAATATTTAGCATTGTCTGTAGCTCGAAAATGTGTAGCGAATACATGGAAAGATAACATTGTGATTAATATAATGAGATGGCATAATGAATTGAAAGCTTGTATTGTTATGGAAAAAATTACATATAATCTGCATGATAATTATTCTTTTTTTGTTAATAAGTGGTTATCATATTTGGAATATATGCATTTAGATGTATTTTGATTTATTATATATTCATAGTTTCTGTTTATATATTTTTAGTTCTCCTTAAGAGAGCTGGCTGATGGGGTGGGAGGGGATTTAATTTTTTAAATTATTTTTTTCTTCATTTTTTTATTGTTTATATATATATTCTCATATAAAATTCGCTTTATGGAATGCATTCTGTATTACTACTAATGATCTTTCAAATAAATTATTTTTTTTAAAAAAAGGGAAATATTATCAAAGTATTGGAACAAACAAACATTCAATTCTTAGCTCTGAGAATAAGGTCCATATTTGAAAGTGATGACTGATGCCATCACAAAACTTGAAATGACATCTGCTTCATTATGGTCTAGCATATGCCATATAGTGGTTGTCACTAGAGCAATTGTAGAGAGTCCATCCTGGGACAGGTTTTTTTTTAATTCTTATTTTTATCAAAGCTATCTTTCTTATTCATTTGTCCTTGCATCACTGGAATAGATATTGATCTGTGCCCAAAGCAGAAGACAAAGATCAATGAAAATGGGGAGTTCTCTTCCAATTACAGCAGAAATATTACAGTAGAGTCACTTGTTCCACCTGCAGCTGCTCTCAGATGCAGGAGAAAGGGATGGATGGATAAGGGTTTCTGAAAGAAACAGAAGGTTAGGAAGGTAGAATTATAAATAATTCATGCAGAAAAGAGTTCATCTAAAGAAACTTCAATATTTTATTTACAATGTAAGCAAGCAGATCCTATGAACATTGGAAACTACTGTTATTTTGGTGTTTGTCAAACTACATCAGAAGAATTGTGCAAAATAATAGTGCAGTCTAATCACCTAACTTGTCCACCAATACCAATGTGATTTCCCAAGGATGCTTTACTGCTCCCAGCAGAAAAATCCAAATATACAGAATGTACAATATTTCTTCGATCTTCCTATTGCTGATGACTGCAGAAACTTCCGAAGCATCCTAAAAATGCCCAAATATATGCTCTTATCACCCATCGTTACAAGAGATTCTTCAGCAGACAATAATCTGATGTCCTGGTCAGCTGCATCACAGTGTGGTACGGTTACTGTGGAGCATCAGATTGTGGTCAATCCACAGAATCACAAAGGTGACAGAAGATCACTGGGCGATCTCTCCGTCACCACGACCCATTGATGTGATTTACCAGAATCATTGTTTAAAGAGGGCTTGCAAAATCAGGGAGGACCTCGACCACGGCGCACACAGCATAATGCAGCTACTCCCATCAGGATAAAGTATTCGAGCCAGAAACACCAGGCTGAGGAACAGCGTTTTCCAACAGGCAGTAAGAATTCTGAATGACTGTCGAACTGCTTCAACTACTCTCCAAGACTCTACTATTTAGTAATAATATTTATTTTAATATATACATGCACTTTGCATATCATTCGTCGGTTTGGGTGTTACGTCTATATGTATGTTTGCATTATTTTGCACCGTGAATTGGAGAAACTTGTTTTGTTGTACTTGTACAATCAGGTGGTAAATAAATAAACAAACATGAATAATCTATTCTATTAGTTAGTGCTTTTGTTTGTTTCTCTTATAGAAGACCTGGTTCCCTTTTTCAACCAGACTTAAGTCAGGGGTTATCCAAATGGTAATTCTGGAACAGTAACTTTTGACCTCAAAATTGTGCAATCATCTCAGAATTTTTAACTGCCTACTTCCCTGCAGATGGAATTATCAGACCAAATCAGACAGTATTTCTCGGGTATTCATGCAGTTAAATCCAGAAATCTGGAAAGATATAGATGTTATGCTGACCTATATATTCCTAAAAAAATACTGAACCCACCCTACTACATAACCCTCTATTTTCTCCTTCATCCATGTGCCTACGAGTCTCTAAAATGCCCCCAGTTTCAGCCTCCCTGGCAAGGCATTCCAAGTACACACAACTCTGTGTAAAAAACTACCCCTGATGTCTCCCCTAAAATTACCTCCCCTAATTTTGTGCATATGTCCTTTGGTGTTTTCAGATCCTACCCTGGGAAACAGGTGCTGGCTGCCCACCCCATCTATGCCTTTTATAATCTTGTAGACCCCCTATTAAATGTCCTCTCATCCATCTACTCTCCAAAGAGAAAAGTCTTAGAAAACCTGATTTCCAATCCAGGCAACATCCTGGTATAATGTCCTCTGCACCCTCTCTGTAGCTTCCAAGTCCTTCCTATAATGAAGTGACCAGACTGAACACAATACTCCAAATGTGGCCTCACCAGAGATTTGTAGAGATGCAACATGACCTCTCGAATCCTGAACTCAATCCCCCATTAAGGAAGCCCAGCTTCCCATTGACCTTCTTAACTATTCTCTCAACCTGTGCAGCAACCTTGACGGATGCATGGATTTGAACCCCAAGGTCCCTCTATTCATCCACACTCTTAAGGAACCGACCATTAACCCTGTACTCAGCTTTCTGGTTTGTCCTTCCAAAATGCATCACCTCACACTTCTCCGGATTGAAATCCATCTGCCACTTTTCTTCCCAACTCTGCATCCTGTCTCTCCTCTTGTAAACTTTGACAATCATCAGCTCCATCCACAACTCCTCCAATCTCCGTGTATGATTTGAGTAATGTTCCAGCAGATTGTTATCAATAAGCATCACTTGTCCTGAAAACAATTCAATAGATAGCTTCATGAACAATGTATTTCATTACGAATCTCCAAAAAGATTCCATTTGTGCTATTGGTTTGTTTTTAGAGGATGGTTAGCATCTTCTATTTGCCTATGATTGGTGGATATTGTTAACATAGTCTGATCTACCCAAGTCAGAAAATTACTGCAAATCTTTATTAGTAGTTTACATGTGAAAGAGAAAATTAGCTTTCATTGAACATAGATGTAAAAATTTATATATACAACAAAACAATGCAGATGCTAAAGTATCCAAGAAATTAGGCCTATCAGTTCTTACATGAGTCTCTGATGCACAACAGATTATTTGTGCCTTTGAAACAATTTTGTGTTCTTGCTCAATAGCAATAAATCTATTGAGGAAGCTCAGTACATATTTATTATTTAAATCAAGGACCAAGGTTTATGATACATTTGATGTAACAGTTTAATGAGCAATTTTTCATCTAAGAAATTTTACAATTTAAAGAACATACAAATGGTGTCATACATAATGTGCTGAACAATAAACCAGGACATTGCTAATTAGTACTTGGGAAGGCAAATAAAAGTGAGGGCAGAACTATTAATCACAACACGGTTGTGCCTGCAGGAACAAATACAAAGATAAAACACTGGGATAAGGAAACTTATTTTAAACATTGAGTTCATGCATTCATGTGCAGTGCTGGGTAGCCATCAAGATATGCTTCAAACTTTGTACAGTAGCTTCCAAGAGCCATCAGCATAAGGTAAATTTGATCCAAAATCCAAGAGTTATATCAATACTGAATTGATAGATTGATTCTTTAATACGTTCATGGAATAGAGGAAGAAATTGGGAAACAGTTTGATTTATATTCACTATGAAGTAAAATAATTATGATTTTATTCTCTTTTGAGATACAACAAATTGAAAGAAAAATACTGGTGACTGTTTATTATTAAATTGAGTTGAAAAACAAAGTGCAGAAGCAGATCTTTCAGCGATGTATACAACAGTGTCATGACAGTGCCACTGGTTAACAAAGTGTAATAGTTTCCAGGAGTCACGAATTTCCATGACTTTGAGTTTCTCTTTGACTCCACGTTCACATAATCAATAATTTTCAGCAAGTTCTTCAACACAACTCTCACTCATGAGAAAACACCAAATACAAACACTGTAACTTCGCCTACCACTCCATAAATAGTTTAAAGGGTTCACTTCTTTAAACCTATCTGTCTACACAAATTTAATTGCTTAAAATATTATTATTAAATGTGCATTGTAATAAAAGTTAGGCCATTTGTTTTCCGGAATGAGTTGAACTGTGTATGTACTGCTGAATGTCATGTTTAAAGGAAACATCTTTTAAAAAATTGTTTTTCAAACAGCGTGGTTCCTCTTTGCCCCAATTAGGCTAAATTTAGATTTAAAAAAATAATTATATACCAGCTTTTTCCATCTCTCACCCATTTTTACAAGAGATTCAATTGATTTTTAAAACTGTCAAAGCAACACAATTTTAATGCATTTAATTTTTTGAGGTTATATATTTCATTTAAAAAAAAGTTTAGATTGTACATAACAGAATGTGGAATTTACTTGATGTTATCGGGGAGTTGTGTATATACCAATAAAGATGTAAAATATTTAGGTGATCTATATTTATTTAATTGCCATTTCTGTGAATGAAAATTCTTGTGAACAAACCTTTGCAATTGATGCACAGTTTCAAGTTAATGTGCCACATATCGATAATGTATTTTTAAAAAAATCAAAGTTCGTTTAGATTTTGTAATTTTAAAGTTACAGGACAATGTAAACTAACTTGAAAAGTAATGTTATTTTAATTAAAATGGAACAATAGATGTTCAGGGCAAAATAATATTTATATAAGAAAAAGTTGAATTTATTGTTTTCTGGCAGTTTCTTCTTAGTTGGCTTTTTTTAAAAATATATCAACATTCTAGTTAGTGTAGCAACAAGGCAACAAAAAAAACAAAACAAAATAAAGAATTGGCTAATTTAGAGGTACACCAACATTAACTACAGAAATACACTTGCTACATTAAATCAAATTGGGCTTTACAACAGTATTTTACAGAATGAACCATAGACAAGACAAAGTTTCTTACACAAACTACATTATTTTACATAGCACATCAGAAAGACTTTTGGAACAATTACCACGCTGTTATTGCAGCTACTGATCTACTGCAGAATTAAATTTATTTATATTTGTCTTTCATAATCTCTTGTGCAAATGCTGGAAAAATAGTGGTAAATGATAAAAGGTCAGGGAATAGCATTTTTTTAATACAAGGAATATGACATTTGTTGACACCAAAAGGCAGAAAAATGGATCCTGGGACCACTGCTTTACATAAATTTCCTATCAAAGGCAAGATTTCCTTTTAAATAATCATTTTTCCATGTGAGGCACGAAGTGAAGGCAACAGAGAAATCATAGCCAAATACAAGTGAAAACTGTCACAAGATTAATTTCAAAACTAACATGTGCACATCTTTAATTGGAATTGTGGATTATACGGAGTTCACAGACCAAAGCAAATTCTGTTGAACCGAAATATTTGTTTTATTGCTGCCTAAACTATACTATGGAACCAGCTTAACATATGATCTGAACCGATACCAGATATATTTGTAACATGATTTTATGTTTCATGGAATATTCACAGTTCATTGTGAAATAATCAAAATCATCTCACAGATAAATATGTTGAACAAATTCATGCTTTGCATGATAACTAAATGGTCCCTTAAACTGTTCAATGTGTTGGTGGACATAAATCAATTCTAGTCTTTAAACCAAATATGGGACTGAGAAATTGGAAATGTACTCTTTTTAATCCATTAATCAAATAAATTTTACATCATGAACTATGGATTGCACACTGGACACCTCATAACATTCAGTGCTGATAAGAATGCATATATCATGGATACACAAATAATCAATGTATTTCAGAGTTCATCAAAACAAACTAATACTTGTTGAAAAAATAGCTTAGGGGTTTTTTTCCCCCCAATGTTTTGAGTGGTAACAGATCGATTGTGAGCTGTAAATGATCATGCAACACTAACCAATGATAGCTGACGATAACTGAAATTACAAGTAAACAGCTTCTCTGTCTAAGAAAGCCAGGAATTTATTTAGACAGCAGGCAAATCAAACTGCTGCTCCGTATTTGCCATCCCAAATGTGAATTGGGTTTTCCTCTCAATGAAGCACGTGTTCTGAATGGAAGTGAACTCTAAATGAGCTAGGCCACAATAATTCACTTGTATGCTGAAGTTCTCCCTGCATCACATTTAACATTTGTGGGCTTGGTGGAGCAAATGTAAATTTTCCAACCTGACTGTTCAGTACTGTAAGTTAACCAATTTACTGAAATGGGGCAATCACAGTCAGACCCTATACCTACTGCCTGCCAGATTAAATGCATATGAAATTCATGTTCAATATTTAAAAAAATGTTCTACCTTAATTCTCATCAAGATAAATTATAAATATTTTCTTGCAGATTTTTGGTGGTGAGCAATGTTTTATAAAAATATATACGAATTGCTTCCTGAAAAATGGTAACCCAAGTACTCGATGAGTTAATGTGGTGATATCTTTTTCATTCAAATGATTGAATGTTATGAGAATGGACGGACCTGTGAATTGGCCAAGTAATACTTTTCATCCTGGAGGTTCATAATTCTAAAACTTAATAAAACCCAATAATGTTTAATGCACCTACAATTCAAATGAGGCTTAGAAGGACAACAGTATTTTGACCTGGTCCAGTGAAAAAGTTTGGCAGTCCAAAAGAGGAGAACAACCACCTTGCAGGTGCAATCTGCTTGATGACAATGGGTCAATCTTTCCCAGAACCCGATGACAATGCATTTAAACATACCTCGGTGGCATAATTTCAAAAAAGGTACAAAAAAAGTGTTATCAAAAGAAAGCTATCTGTAACCACCACAACAATCAGCACTTTGAAATCCAAAATTAGATGTGATTCCTCTGCATTGGACATGATACTGGCCTTACATTGCTGTTTAATACATAAATCTCTTCAGAAGGCAATACAAGAAAATAGTTTGAATGCCCAAACTAAAGTTAATTGTCTTTTAATGATGCAGCAGTGCCTTTTTTAAAAACTTTTGTTCAAACATATAGTCTTGAAACAAGTAATAGAAGTAGGCTGCTGTACATAAAATCTATGTCTGTGTCAGGGCCTTTTCAAATGAGGAATCGCAGGGGAAGAATTACAGATACAATTTTCCTTTCTTTGTTAGTCAACTTGTTTTCTGAGATCACTTCGCTTCTCTTATTTAAGCAATTCTAATGATAACTGATTGCAAGATGATTCAAACAGTACAACACTTTGGTGCTGTGCAATCATTATCTCCCATTTCCACACACATCCCAGAACAATTAAAAACCATGTTTGATTTTTAATTCATTGAAAACTGATAGAGTATGAGGAACTAACTTTCCTTAAAAAAAAGCAACGGTATAATTGGAGTTTGGAGCAAGTTAACTTCAAATGGTTACATTAAGTTCAAACCTTGATTGTACAAATTTAACATTGCATGATTAAAATGACTTTCAAAATCACAGATCTATCTGGGTAACATTTGGTAAATTTCTTTTAAACATTTCTTATATTGATCAGAGAACAGAAGAAGTTAACCAGCAATTTTTACAAATTTTTACACTGATTCCATTCTCAGACCAGAAAACTTTCCACATAGGAAAAGACCCTAACTGCAGTGACTTTGAAAACCCTCATTCTCACACATACAAATTAAAAACAAAAAAACGTCAGTTTGTTACAATCTACACATAATGTACATTTACAATACAGTATATCATTTTGCACAGAAGAATAAGGAATACATGAAAATTTACAAAAGATAGTTTCATTTTCAATTAAAAAAAAAGAGGTAATGGCTAAAACACAGAATCTTATGGTGTGATATTAAATGAGGAACTATGGTCATCCTCCATTAGTGGCAGACCAAGGTCACCCAGGTTATACCAACCAATCACACTCCTAGAGTTCTACATCTCAAGATCATTTTAATGTTACCAGGGAAAAGGGGAAAGAGAGAAATAAAATAACAATTCTGCAATTACTTTAGCACTTATTGGCTGTTGTCAGTGACCGTAAGCATAGTCCATCTAATGCTCAACATTGATATGCCAGAACTGTAGTTAAGGACCCGAATCCACCACTGTACTCAATGATTTAAAGACAGGTTGTCTCCTCTATCACGTGACAATTAATGTAGTTCTAATCAATGAATAACAATTACTGAACACAATATTAAGTGCAAGATCTTCATTAGCATTTCTTTTTCCCTTCCACAAATATCCTACAGTGTTTGGCCAGTATATTTGTTCTGCTGGGTAGCAATGATCTCATATAAAGCATAAAAAGAAGTATCGTCAGGAGCTTGTTTATACAATAAAAAAATTACAAGTAACATAACTTCTGAGATATTGAGACTAAAAATTGACTTGGAAGGGAAAACAGAAGAAAGTAGACTCACATTAAGCTGTATTTGTTACTGCATTCTTTCAAACGGCTGAATTAAGCACACCATGTCTTACTTGACTGTGGGAAGTCATGTAAGTTGCTGTGTTTAGCCCAGATTAGGCATCTTCTACATTTAAATGGTTGTACTGTTCAGTCTTTGAGGTTTTGTAAACTTAAAAAGAATATTTTGGACCCGCTTTCAGTACACAATGAGACACCTGTCATTTGTAGAACAGGGTCTTTGCTAGAATCAAAACCTCTTTTTCTGCAGAGCTTTGTAAAATATTTCATTCTTCTCTTGGATGTACTTATTTCACGTTTTAAGAGGCGAACCATTCTGGACTTGATCATGAGGAGGAATACAAGATCACACACTCATTGTCATGCTTGGAGAATACTGCAAAAACAAAGAGAAGACCATATGATTTTCATGCAGAAGTATAGTCAACAAGCTATGAAAGTAACATCTACACTTAACTTCTGATTTATTGCACTACAAGAAATATGCATATAAAACTTTCATTAAATTTCATGAACAAATGATATTAATTCAAGCCTGTTGTATTCACATTCTATGTTCTGGAGAGGGGACTGGTTGCGTAACACAATTAGATCTGTCTCTCTGTAGCTTAGAGATAAAATACCGAGTGGATGTTGATTTTGACATCCATATCATTGGGCTGAGTTGAATGCCCTCTTAAACTAAAACCTGTACAATTCTTGATTAAAAATCCAGAAGTATATATCATATCTGCTCTTTTTTCCCCTCCCAAATACTCACTGAGGTGTCTGTCACATGTAAACCCAAGATGGAACAAGGACATCATTAACAAATTACCCCCTCACCAGCCTTCTGAGTTACATTCCTTATATTAGTTACATACTGTAAACCTATATTCATAGCAAGTTGATCTCTAATCTTCTGACATGTTCTCTGATCACATTCAACCACTTCAGTAAATATATCAACATTCAACATAGATTGTTTACACATTATTTGTTTATGTACATACCTTTTACATAGCCAAAATAGGTTAATGCTGAGGTGTCGGGCTCTGCAATTATGCTAATAATTGTTAGTATTGCTGTGGACTGGCAGAACCTGATCGTATGTTGACTGACTGCTGTTTTCCATCACCTCCCATTACATGAGATGGGTGCTCCCCTCTCCCCAGACTATGGACTTCTCTAGGCCAATTGAGAGAGAAACTTGGATCGGAGTGGTCATCAACACATGCAGCAAGTGCCAAGGTTGGGAACTCACCATGCCAGCCCAGAAGGTACCAAAGCCATGGACTCACCATGCCAGCCCAGATGGTACCAAAGCCATGGACTCATCATGCCAGCCCAGATGGTACCAAAGCCATGGACTCACCATGCCAGCCCAGATGGTACCAAAGCCATGGACTCATCATGCCAGCCCAGATGGTACCAAAGCCATGGACTCATCATGCCAGCCCAGATGGTACCAAAGCCATGGACTCACCATGCCAGCCCAGAAGGTACCAAAGCCATGGACTCATCATGCCAGCCCAGATGGTACCAAAGCCATGGACTCACCATGCCAGCCCAGAAGGTACCAAAGCCATGGACTCACCATGCCAGCCCAGATGGTACCAAAGTCATGGACTCACCATGCCAGCCCAGATGGTACCAAAGCCATGGACTCACCATGCCAGCCCAGATGGTACCAAAGCCATGGACTCACCATGCCAGCCCAGATGGTACCAAAGCCATGGACTCACCATGCCAGCCCAGATGGTACCAAAGCCATGGACTCATCATGCCAGCCAAGATGGTACCAAAGCCATGGACTCACCATGCCAGCCCAGAAGGTACCAAAGCCATGGACTCACCATGCCAGCCCAGAAGGTACCAAAGCCATGGACTCATCATGCCAGCCCAGATGGTACCAAAGCCATGGACTCACCATGCCAGCCCAGATGGTACCAAAGCCATGGACTCACCATGCCAGCCCAGATGGTACCAAAGCCATGGACTCACCATGCCAGCCCAGATGGTACCAAAGCCATGGACTCACCATGCCAGCCCAGATGGTACCAAAGCCATGGACTCATCATGCCAGCCCGGATGCAGCCCTGAGCCTCACATCTGTGCTGACTGTGCATCTGCTTCTCCACATTGAGCTATGAGTCATTCATTGCTGCAGGAGTGCCAGCTGAGCACAGGAATTTGCACGAGGTTCCAATCACAGCAATGCAGTCAGTGATGCATGTCTCTACAAACAGTGTATGGCTCCAATGACTCCTTGCTGTACTGATTCTATGAATTTAATTCCTGAAAGCACATCTTGCTTGCTGAGCAAGGTATTGATGTACTGAAGATGTAAGGGCCAAAGGAATTTATAAAGTATGATTGCAATTCACAAAAGTGCTGGAGAAACTCAGCAGGTCATGCAGCATCCACAGGACGAAACAGGCAACCAACATTTTGGGCCTCCCAAGGTTCAAATGAATGAGGACAATTATTAATTTATTCTACCCAAATACTACAACATTCGCACAATTGTACCTTAAGGGCATCTTCTCCACCTCGAAATGTATTCCACACAAAAATCTTACATTCATTGAACTTCATGAGGCCCAGATTAAAATTACAATCAACTACAGTATGTTGAATCTCTGAGACATATGAGACACACAATCTTCACACAATCTGCTGTTACTTGGTTCAACTCATAACATGCTGGAAGAACTCAGTGGGGAAAAAGATAAACTGTCAAAGTTGTGGGGGGGGGGGGGGGCAAGAACCCTTCATCAGGACGAAGGCTTCCAGCCTTTAATGTTAACAATTTTTCTTCTCCCTTTGATGCTGCTTGAACTACTGAGTTCCTCCAGCAGATCTTGTGTTATGTCGAAGTAAAAACATTTTGCTGGAGAAACTCAGTAGGTCAAGCAGAGTTCTTTATATAGCAAAGGTAAAAATACATAACTGATGTTTCGGGCTTGAGCCCTTCATCAAGGTATTTGTTTTTACTTCAACGAAGGTGCCTGTAGATTTTCCTGTTTTATTTAAGTGATACGTTGAATCCAAGTTTGTCCTCATTTTAATTGAAAATGTTACACAGAATTTGCTTTTCTGTGCTGCAATAAATCAATTCTCAAGTATGTATTCTCTAAGGTGGAAATTCATTCTTTAATCACAATTCAAATCTTGGACAATGAAAGGAATTCCAAACATTTGATCGTGCTTTCTTACTCACCAGAAACAAATGTAGTCTTCTAGGTACAAAATTACTTGAGTGACATCGTTAACTATTTGGCTACATTATTCAGCATCCTACTGGCTTTACATGCTATTCTTCTCCATTACTTCAACTGATTCACTGCTAATGTGAACTAATGGGCCAAATTCCAAGAATAGGATGAGTCACCTCCTTTGAAGTTGAGGCAGCATTTGGCATTAAGGATCTTTGACAACATTGAAATCAATGGTCAGCAAGAGGAAAATATTCTTAATGGCTGGAGACATCCTTGCACAAAGGATAGGGTCATTCATCCATCAGACCACATGACAAATGAGCAGAATAGGCTGTTCAGCCCACCAAGTTTGCTCTACCATTCAAATGGCTTTCGTACATTACCTCTCAATCCTATATTCCTGCTTACTCTCCATTATCTTTGACACCATTACCATTCAAGAACCTATCAACTTGCATTTTAAATACACCCAGTGAATTGGCTTCCATAGCTGTCAGTACCAACACATTCACCAATTTCTTCTCATCTCTGTTCTAATGGGATGCCTTTTATTCCAAGGCTATGCCCTCTGGTCCTTGACTCTCCCTTAACTGGAACATCTCCTCCACATCCCCTCTATCCAGGCCTTTCAATATTTGGTAGGTTTCAATGAGATTTCCCCCTCATCCTTTTAAACTCCAGTGAATACAAGCCCAGAGCCATCAAACACTCCTTTCGCATTAATCTTCTTATTCCCAGGATCATTCACGAAAAACTCTTCTGGATCCTTTCCAGTACTAGCACATTCTTCCATGGATATGGGGCCCAAAACTGCTCACAATATCTTATAAAGCCTCAGCACGACATCCTTCCTTTTATATTCTCGTCCTCACGAAATGAATGTTTATATTGCATCTGTCTTCCTTACCACCAACTCAACCTGCATGTTAATTTTCAGGACATCCTTTACCAAGAGTCCGTACTGCTTTGCCAATTATCTTCTTTCCATTCAATGACATTAGGCAGGTTCAGCATTTTAACTGATAATTATATTCAATTTCATTTGCATCTCCTTAGAAAATAGAAGTATCCATGCTTGTATATGGCAAAGTCTCAACAACATTTAATCGAGGCTGGATAAGGTGCAAGTAACATTCTCATGATATTGAAGCATCTTCATCTGAATGACTACAGTGTTTTAGATCTCCCTCAAAGATCCAAGTAAGATGATCTTGGTACTCTCTCTATGAAGTCTGCATATTCTTCCTTTGACCACGTGGGTTTATTGCAGGTACTCCAATTTCCTCCCACGTGCCAAAGAAGATGCATTGGTTAGCTAATTGGCAACTATAATCTGCTTCTGATACCGATGGCAACACCAAAAGTAGAGGAGTCGATAGGATGCAAGAGGGAAAAAAATGAATCAGAATAGATTAGAGCTTGAAGGCTGACATGGGCACTGTGGACCAATTTTCTGTTGCGTGGCTCAATGGCCAGTTCCAACAAGAGACAGTCTAATCAGCTATCCTTGACATTTAATGGTTCTACCACCCAAGGAGTCCTCTACCATCCACATTCTGAGTGCAACAATTGTACCATAAATATCGTAGCTATTGAAATGTCAACAATACTTGACACTATCCCGAACAAAGCAGTTCACTTGATTGGTATCCCATCCATTATCCAAAACTGTAATTTCCTTCACCACTGGCTGCAATAGGTATCATCCATGGTGTTTCCCTGGATAACCCCAATGAAGACTCCAAAATCTAATCCTTCAACCACCAGCTACATAGGAAAATCAGTACCTGCCGACTCCCCTGAAAATGACACATTATCCTGCCTTATAAATACAGTATACTGATATTCCTTTAAATATTCCCAAGTCAAAATTCCAGAACTCCCCAGAGTAACTTTACTAAAGGAATGACAGCATTTAAAGATGGTGACTCTCTGCTATGTTCACAAAGAGAATGAGGCGTGAGTAACAATTGCTGATCTTGCCAGAAACACCCATGCTCTATCAAAATGAGCGGCTTACAAGATGTAACAGTTCTACAAAGGTGTGCTTCAACAGACTATACATTTGCTGAGACACTAATCTGAGGGAGTGACGATAGCACCACGTGGCATGAACTTGCAGGTATCTCTCAGATTTAGACCATTCATAAACATTCCATCACTACTCCAATGGCTGTTTATCACTCAGCCAATTCATTCAGCAAGAAATTAGCTGAAGCTGCTTGAGGGTGACCTGCAGGACCATCTACAGCTTCCTCCTGAGCCATCACCAACAGCCAGACAAATGATTTGATGGGCAAATATATCTTCGTAAAGTTATGATAGCTTTTACTACAGTGGTAGGATTGGTCATATTTGGAGTATTGTGGAATGGAGTTTTGTGGTTGAATTCATTAGGATTGTAATTGCATTATTTGGTCACGGATAACCCATCCTAAAGAGCTTCTCAGTTTTCTTCCATCTCGCCCTACTCTTGCAGCATGCAGCAGACCAGGATACATAACAATATCCATTCAAGTGGTAATTGCAGGGCACCTTCAGTGTAGTGATGGAATATTTAGTGTAAAAAGATGCCTCTGCCACCTCCTCTTCTAGTTTGTTCCACCTCTGTGTGAAAACCTTGCCTCTCTTGATCCTTTCTAAATCAGTATCTTTAAATCTATGGCCTTTTAGACTCCGCTTACCTGGGAAATAGATTATAACCATTCAACTAACTTATGACTTTACGTACTTTTATAAAATCACCTCTCAATCTCTGAAATTTCTGAAAATAAAATTCCTCAGGTTAGCCAGTCTCTCATAATTTAAGCCCTCCAGTCCTGATAACTTCCTTGGGATCTTTTCTGCACTATTTCCACCTGAATGACATTCTTCCATGGCGAGCCAACCAGAATTGCAAATATTACTGCAAGTCTGGCCTCACCAATGCCATGTATTGTTTTATAGGTGCACAGTTGATATCCCAACCCTTGTACATAAAGCCCTGACCAATGAAGGCAGACTTTCCAAACAATGATGTTCATGATGCCACTTGTAATAAACTATGTACTTGTACCCCTTGGAGAATACCAGTGATCTATGCAGATAGTCTGTGTGGCAGCCTGACTTTCATTGCAATAATACTGCAAGTGCCTACATTTAAATGCTTGAGCATTGGAGCTCATTTTCAAAGTTTAGCTCATCTCCTCGCAGTCTTCCTTTAGCTTGACAGAAACCCTCTATTCTCAATGGATAAGACAGCTGAAAAATTAAAGCATCATAATTGTTGACTGGATGTTGAAATTTCAACTGGAATTCCACAACGACAAGTTCATTTGCAGTCTCCTGGCAGTGATCTGAGTCCAGCTGACACTGGGCACTGCTTGGGAGACTGTAATGCTGCCAGTGAAGCACTTCAGATGTGCGTACTCCAAAGGAGACCACAGAATTATAGAACATTACAACACAGAAACAGGCCCTTTGGCACTACTATTCTGTGCCAAAATATTACTCTATCTAGTCCCTCTGACCTTCACCCTGACCATTGTTCTGCATGCCTCTCCCATCCATGTACCTGTCCAAATTCTTCTTAAATGTTAAAATTGAGCCCGTATTCGCCACTAAACTTTTCTCTATCATCCTTAACAATGTCCTCTGATTTTTATCCCACCTACCCTCAATGGAAAAAGCCTAGCTATATTTACTTTGTTCATCTGCCTCATAATTTTAAATACCTCTATCAAATCTCTCCTCATTCTTCTACAATCCAGGGAATAAAGTCCTAACTTGTTTAATCTTTCCCTGTAACTCAGTTTCTGAAGTCCGGGCAACATCCTAGTACATCTTCTCTGCACTCTTTCCTGTAGTTAGGTGACCAAATTGCACACAATACTTCAAATTTGGCCTCACCAATATCTTGTACAACTTCACCATAACATCCGAACTCCAATAATTAACATGAAGATCAATCTGCCCCAAATTCTCTTTAAAACCCTATCTATCTGTGATGCCATTTTCAGTGAATTATATATCTGTATTCCCAGATACCTATGTTCTACTGTACTTTTCAGTGTCCTACTATTTATCATGTATGTCTTTCCTTGGTTTGTCCTTCCTCATACATGTCTCCATTAAATTCCATCTACCATTTTTCAGCCTATTTTTCAAGCTGGTTCAGACCTCTTTGCAAATTTTGAAAACCTTCTTCATTGTCCACAACATTACCAATCTTTGCATCATCTGCAAATTTGCTGATCCAATTTATTATCCAGATCATTGATACAGATGAGATACAACAATAGCTCCAATACCAATCCCTGAGGTACACCACAAGTCACAAGCCTTCAGTCAGAGAAGCAATTATCCACCACTACTCTTTGTCTTCTCCCATCTAGCCAATGTGGAATTCATTTGACTACCTCCCCATGAGTACTTAGCATTTCTGAGCATTTCTAATTAACCTCTCATGTCGCATTGTGTCAAAGGCCTTACTAAAGTCCATGAAGTCAACATTTACACCCTTTCCTTCATCAACTCTCCTGGTACCCTCCTCAAAAAACTCCATAAGATTGGTTAAACGTGACCTACCATGCACAAAGCCATGTTGACTATCCCTAATCAGTCCCTGGTTATCCAAATACTTGTATACGGTCATTCCCAAAGAACACCTTCCAATAACTTATCTACTACTGACATCAGGCTCACTCGTCTATAATTTCCAGGTTACATTTGGAGCATTTTTTAAGCAATGGACGAATATGAGCTATCCTTCAATCCTTCGGCACCATACCTGTGGCCAAGGACATTTTAAATATTTCTTTCAGGCCCCCTGCAAATTCTACGCTAACCTCTCTCAAAGTCAAAGGGAATATCTTGTCAGGCCCTGGGGATTTATTTAACCTTATTTGCTTTAAGACCAACAAGCTCCTCTTCCTCTTTAATCTATATAGATTCCATTACCTCATTGCTTGGTTTCCTTATTTCCTTAGACTCTGTGCCAGTTTCCTAAGTAAATACTGATGCAAAAAACAATTTAAGATCTCTCTCATCTCATCTGGCTCCAATATCCCTCAAAAACCAAGGCACCCTATGCTTGTCAACTTTGCCTTTAATCCTAATAGAAACCACTCAAGCTCAAAATTTCACCTTTGAAGTCCTTCCACTTACCGAGCACGTCCTTTGCATAAAACAACTTCTCCCAATTTACACATTCTAGATCCTTTCTCATTTCCTCAAAATTAGCCTTTGTCCATTCTAGAATCTCAACCTGAGGCCCAGACCTATCCTTCTCCATAATTAAATTGAAACTAATGACACTGGATCCAAAATATTCCCCTACACATATTCTGTCACTTGTCCTGTTTCATTCCTACTAGGAGATCCAGTATATATAGACCAAGAAATATTTGTCTCTTGGTAATGGTAAACTGGACCAGTTGCAGATATTAATCAACAACTCACCTGCAAACAACTGGTGATTCCTTTAAGCAGCGGTGGAGGGAGATCCTTCCTGCTGCAGAACGTGTGTTCAGCTGTGCAAGATGAACACATGCTATTAGCTGCATTGTAAAAGTGCAGTCTCATGGTGTTGACATCAAACTTCATGTTAACTAACTTGGGAAATTCCTACTGTGCATGTTTCTGGCTGCAATAACATCTTTTCCGATATGGCAACTCGTGTGACTCAAAACCTGAATCACAAGGGCAAATCTACTGTAATTTTTTCATATTTAACCAGGCTACAATGACAAGCTATAACATACATTTGATATATTGGTATCATTTTGGAGATTTGCACTACAACACAGCCTTTTTCAAAGATAAATGCCAATATTAGATTAGATGTCAATATTAGATATTCCATTGCTCCCATGTCATGGCTTTTTCTTTCCTCATTGCTAGAAGGGGCCATTTTTGCTGAGATGGAAAGATGCTGTCCCTCCCACTCATCCTTAGTGGCTGTCGAATTATGATGGCAATATCTGTCTCTCTCAAAAGAAATGAGGTGTTCTACTACTTCAATGGATCTTAACTTTCTTTCTCTTTGGGGTCCTTTTGTCAATTACTTTCAAAACTTGTCGATTAATTTTTTTTTTTCATGACTTCATAGTTATCAGTTGTGGACTCTTTAAACTTGGCCAGTAGACCTCATAGGGTGGGGTTTGATTCTTAGTTTAGGAATAGATGCTTTTTTTTTACCCTTTCCTTTTTTCCATTTAATAACATAGGTTCATATGTACCTTGTTCATTGTTATTTGATATTTGTAACTCGATATTAATTTACTTTATTATTAACACCATATGTACCTATGTATTTTACAAATGTTAAAATCAATAAAAAGATTGAAAAAGAAAGATATTCCATTGCAAAATGTGTCAGAATGATAACACTGATCTGCAGCTACAATTATTTTGTGAAATGCTGATCTAAGTATCAGTCAATTTCTGGTAACACAAACACATCTGAATGTAACTGATTCCTAAGCCTGCTTTAAAAAAGAGTGAATTAAGCAAATAGTTGTGGGAGGTGGTGAACTGAACTGCTATTGCTCTCTGTGATTCAGTTCTCATTAATGCACAGAATTAAGTATCCAGAATCCTGGATGCTGCCTAACCAATTTTCATCAGAATTGACAGGTGGATGAGCTAGTTCTACAAATATGGCAAGTTTGGCAGATGTTACAATTTGATTGTGGTGCTTTCTGATTTCCCTGACCTACGTATACTCACTTAATCATGAAATGGTGCACTGTGGTAAAAATAATTGCTTTCATTAATTTTAACCTGAGTTGACAGTGACCATAGGGCCCTTTAATCAAAAATCTAAATGTTCCCCAAGATCTTATGAAAACTAGCACCCAAAGAACTTGTAATTTGTCTTTTTACGTCATCCCATTCTTCTGAAATGTTCAAAATGCTCTAATTTCTGTTGAGTTTCCAGTGAATTTTCAGAAAGATTATGATTAGGGTTTCTCTAAAATATTGTTTTTTTTAAGAAGATATGGAAAGGACATATGCTGACAAATTCATCCCCTATCATTCATCCCGAACATATAATGTGACATCGTTAGATATTAGAATGAGTTTGGAAGCTGTTGCTGTAATAAGGTGTGTTTAGCACCACTGACTACTGACCAGTTAAGAATGCTAGGCATTGCCTTCAACAATGGGTCATAAAACAAGAACTAAAATTGGACTGTATACTGAAAAGATGAATAATAAAGGATGCATTTAGAAAATTGATCAACGCTTAACATTTTGTTCATCTTGAGGCACAACCACACGTGCAAATAAAACATCTGACTAAAATCCACAGTAAATGAGTAAAATGGTGCCACCAGAGTTGAGAGCAAATATGATAATAATTACACACATTTATTCTGATTTTATACTAACTAAAATTACAAGTTTGATACTGAAGTGGCATTTGATACAGATTGTTCATACTCATCTTATCCTTTTTATCATTAACCACCCATAATGGTATAACCCAGAAAGTAAAATAGATAGAGACACCTCCTCGGAATAAATTCATAATATCTATTTATGCTGCTTTTGTTTAAATCAATTTTATTTGTTTTATGTAGTAATCTCATAAATTTTGCCTTCAGTTTATGTCATTAGTAGAGATGGCATCGAGCGCAGTGGATCGCTCCAATTGCAGGATGTCGAATAGTGAAGATCAGAGTTTCCCCAGATGACTACACCTGCAAAACGGGTATCCAGTTGCAGCTCCTAAGAGACCATGTTAGGGAAGTGGAGCTGGATGAACTCCAGATCATTTGGCAGGTAGAGGGGTAAGGGAAAGTTAGACAGAAGCTATAAGGAGATAGTCACACCCAAAAGTAAAGAGGCAGGTAACTGGGTGACTGTTAGGAGAAGCAAGGGGAATGAGCAGTCAGTGCAAATCACCCCTGCAGCCATTTCCCTCAACAACAAATATACAGTTTTGGATACTATTGAAGGGGCGATCTACCAGTGATGGCACAGAGTCTGACGCTTGAGATAAGTAAGGAATGGGGTGGAGAACTATAGTGATTGAGGATTCGATAGATAGATGGTTCTGTGAACAAGATCGAGATTACTGGATGATATGTTGTCTTCTAGGTTCCAGGGTCAGGGAAGTTTCAGATCAAGTCTGTAGCATTCTGAAGCAGGTGGGTGGGCACCTAGATGTAGTGGATCACATTTGAAACAATGACATTGCAGAGACATTGGTGATGCAAGGAAAGGATTGGCTGATTCAGGTACCAGAGTTTAGATTTTTTAAAAGGGAGGTAAGAGAGGTGAGTTAGGGGAGTAGTATTAATGGTTAGGAAGAAAGAGAGGACTCTGCGGAGGGAGAGTCTACTGAGTCAGTGTAGGTTGAAGTCAGAAATAGGAATGAAGCAATCACAGTATTGGGTGTAATCTATAGGCCTTCAAATAGCCCTCAGAACATCAAGGAATAGGCAGATTTTAGAATGGTGCAGAAATAATAGGGTTGTTGCTATGGAAGTTTCAACTTCCCAAATATTGACTGGTACCTCCTTATTGCAAGAGAGGTAGATGGTAGGTAAAGGGATCTGTGGTTGACAAAACAGGTGAAGCAGCTAGTTAACAGGAAGAAGGAAGCAAAATAAAACAGGAAAGGCTCATAAGAATTATATGATAGCCAGGAAGGAACTTAAATAAGGACTTAGGAGAGCTCAAAGGAAGCATGAGAAGGCCTTGGCAAGTAGAAATAAGAAGAACCACAAGGTGTTCTATGCATACATTAAGAACTTAAGGATGACAAGAGCGAAGGTAAGACCACTTAAGGATAAAGGAGGTAAAATGTGCCTGAAGGTGGAGGAGGTTGGAGAGTTCCAAAATTAATAATTTGCTTCACTATTCACCAGAAAAAAGGACCTTAGTCAAGGTGAGGTCAGAATAGAACAAGCCTTTGAGCTGGACTATGTAAAAATTAAGGAACAGGAAGTGGTGGATCTTCTTAAAAAATTAGGATTGATAAGTCATTGGGACTGGGGAAGATATACCCCAGGTTTCTATGGGAAAGGAGGGAGGAGATTGCTGGGGTACTGGCAATGATCCTTCCATCCTCCTTGGCCAGCAAGAAAGGTACAGGAAGATTGGAGAATGGCAAATGTGGACCCCTTGTTTAAAAAAGGTAATAGAGAGAATCCTATTATAGAATTATGGATCCATGAGTCTTACATTAGTGGTGGGAAAACTATTGGAGAGATTCTTAAGGATAGGATTTACTGGCAGTTAGTAAAGTACAGTCTTCTCAGAGAGAGGGCATGGCTTTGTGAGGGAACGTCATGTCTCATGAACCTAATTGAGTTTTTTGAGGAGGTAATAAAAAGAAATTGATGAAAGTAGGGTGGAAGATGTAGTCTATATGGATTTTAGCAAGGCATTTGATGAGGATCCCCATAGGTGACTTGTTCAGAAAACCATGAGGGATGGAATCATGGAACCTTGGCTGTGTGGATTCAGAATTTTAATACCTGTAGAAAACAAAGAGTAGTAGTGGATGGAAAGTATTCTACCTGGAGGTCAGTGATTAGTGAAGTTCCGCAAGGAACTGTTCTGGAATCACTGCTCTGTGTGATTTTTATAAATATTCTTGACAACGAAGTAGAGGGATGGATAAGTAAGTTTGTGGAAGATACAAAGGTTGGAAGTGTTGTGGATTGTGTTGAAAGTTGTCATAGGTTACAACAGGATATAGCTAGGAGGCAGAGTTGGGCAGAAAAGTGGAAGATGGAGTTAAATCTGGATAAGTGTTTGATGGATTTTGGAAGATCAAACTTGAAATTCCATGGTTAATGGCAGGATACTTAATATTGTGGAAGAACTGAGGGATCTTGGGGTCCAGTACATGTATCTTTCAAGGTTGTCACACAAGTTGAAAATTCTGAATCCACACAGCCAAGATTCCATGATCTCATAGTTCAGAAGACCTAATAAAGGCAGCTAGTTAACAGGGAGAAGGAAGCAAAAAAAAAAATAGGAAAGCCTCGTGAGAATTATATGATAGCCAGGAAGGAACTTAGGAGACCTGAAAGGGGGCATGAGAAGACCTTGGCAAGTAGAATTAAGAAGAACCCCAAGGCATTTATTATTTGGGTGATTGAGTTCAGGAATTACAAGGTAATTTGCAGTTCTATAAATCTCTGATGAATCTACACTTGATCGGGTTAAGTTCTGGTTACCTCATTACAGCAAGGATATGGAAGCTCTGGAGAGGATGCAGAGGAGATTTACCAGGATATTGTGTGGATTGGAAAATATGTCTTATGAGGCATGCTTAGCAGAGCTAAGGCTTTTTTTCTTTGGAGCAAAGAAGGATGAGAGGTGTCTTAATAGAGGCCTACAAGATTATGAGGCATAGATGAAGGAGACAGCCAGCATCTTTTTCCCAGGGAGGGAGTAGCAAACACCAGAGGACATCTGGTCAAAGAGGAGGGAGAAGAGTTTAGGGGAGACATTAGAGGTATTTTTACATAGAGCTGTGAGTGTTTGTAATTCATTGCCATGGGTGGTGGTGGAGGCTGGAACAAGAGGAGCATTGAAGAGACTCTTAGACAGGCACATAGATTAAAGAAAGAGTATTATGAGGCAGGGAAGGTTTAGTTATTTTGGGAAGGTATATATAGGTAGGCTCAACATCATGGGCTGAAGGGCCTGTACTGTGCTGTAATGTTCTATATTCTAACAGAGGGCATCATTTGGTCAACAATGAATGCAAAAACAGAAACCCAGCATTTTACGACAGCATTGTCGCCAATATAACACATTCTAAATATAAAACAGCTGGATCCACCAAATAGAAAAGTAGTTATGAAATAAGAAAATAGAAATGCGTTTTATTAAAAAACTAATACTCCTTAGGTAATTTTAAAAAAATCATTTTAAGGCTTTTCAAATACAATTAGAAAATTAATTTACATCTGCCATCCACTCAAACTTGATGGCACTGGAGACAGATTAGCTCAAGTTGTCCAACTCCAACTGAAATGAAGGCATTGCTATTTACTTAATTTATGTTGCACCATGTACTTATAATGGAATGTAAGCAAACCAAATATATGTTATCTGAAAGCTAAACACAAACATGAAATACAGACAACTTCTCCCCATCAAAGATTAACATTCCAACTCATTCTTTGACCTTCATCTTTCTACCTCAGCCTAAAATAAACCACAGGTAATCTTATCATCTTACTATATCATAACGGTAACCACTGAGTGCCCTTCAGAATGTCAACAATTACCACCCAATATCTCATCTTGCAGAAGATGGCTTGTTGTTTGATTCTTAACTCGGGTGTCCTGCTTCTGGCCTTTCTCTACAATCTGACACAAATTGCCTGGTTGAGATCCCCTGTTCCATTTCAGCAATAAAACAAAGCTCAGGTTTTAGGATTTTTCTTTCAAATAAAGCTCCTGCTATTATGTTCCAGATTCCAACAGTTATTGAGATTTATAAATGATTGTCACTGAAGAGGACAAACAAACTTGCCATAGATCATAAGATAATTGGGGTGGGGGGGGGGTGGAAATTTAATTCAGAGGTACAAATTAGGAGGCAGAGACAAAAACAAACAGAAAAAAAAGCTGTTTTCTTCAGACAGGGGTAAATAATCAAGGGACATACATTAAATTTAATTGGTAGACGACAGAGGAGACAAAAATATCCAAAGTAGTGGAACCTGAGGGGTCTTGATAGGGTGGATATGGAGCAGATGTGTCCACCTGTAGAAGAATCTTGAATTAGGGATGACTAACAATAGATACAGGTATGTCTATCTCAGAGAGAACTGAGGTGAATATTTTCTCCCTCAGAGCCAAGATTCTTTAGAAAGGACAGTGAAAGCAGAATTTTGTACATTTTCTTTTTAAAGACAGCAATAGATAAGACTCTCGAAGGAAGTAAAAGGCTATTGTGAAGGCACAGGAATGTGCATTAAATGCAATCAGAACAGGCCTTATCCTATTAAATAAGATAATGCCATCTCCTATTTCTGCTCCTAAATTGTATGTATTTTTGCATGAAATGAACAGAGATCTCTCCACACCTTGTCCAGCACTGTCCAGGCTCCTTGAGGAGCAGGTTCTCCAGTACAAGTGCTGGCAGCAGATTCAGTACTTGTTTTTAGAATTTGAAACAGAACTGCTTAGGAACAGGCTCATGATCTATTCAAAAGCTTCTTGTTTCCACTACTATACCTAGCAGCATTCCAGGCATATTCCAATCTCTTTAAACTTTTCTACTATCACCTAAATGCACATCTAGTACTTGACATTATTAGACTGGGAGAAAGATCCTGACTGCTTAACCTGTTTATTGATCTCCTGCAATGGGCCAATCAGAATTGTATTTTAAACAACCTAATTCATTGACTGATCTTTTTGGAATTATACTTCCACATATTGGGTCGTAGCCTTTTCTACATTGTTGGCTAGAGGAACTATCTTTTTTAAATGGAAAGATTCCAATCCACCTACTTTGACTCAATGGCTCTCTCAAATTATGTCATGTTTAAGTTTAGAGAAAGTTAGGAGTTGCATATTTGATACTTCTATTAAATTTGAAGAATATTGGCAGCCTTTAATAAACATGACTTAGTATAATTATTTTCCCTTCCAGACTATATTTTACTTCTTTTGTCTTTGTTGGTGAAGACCAGATGATTAATTTTTAATCAATAAATTCTCAGGAAAGGTTGTCCAGTCTTTTTCTTTTTTTTTTAAAGAGTAGGTGGGGTTTTATATAATAAAAAAAACCTTTTTTTGATGATTTCTGTTTGAGATGAGAACATATTTGTTAATTGTGCTGTAATGCGCAATATGTTACATCATATGATGTCATCTAGTGATTATTTTTTTCCTTTTTGGTCATGCACTCCTATTCTCCTCATGTATTGTTTACCTATAATATGATTAATAAAAAGATTGAAAAGGAAAGAAAGAGATATTAAACTAACCTCTTGTCTGCCTGCTCAACAGATTGTTCAATAAAATCACAAACTCCATTTAAGTTCTCTTAGTTGTCCAATCTACAATCTTCCCTTAACCAACACAATAAAGTTACAGTTTTTCTATTTTTATTCTCACCATCAAATAACATGTTGGCATTGCTTCACTTTTGCCATATCAATATCTAAATATTAGCCAATCTAACTTCACAACAGAGGCCTTAACAATTCAAAGAAGGTCCACTGTTTTCTCAGAAGATGCTAACATTTCCCATATATGCTGTTGTTTAAATCACATTGAAACAGATGGATTTTCATATCAACTCTGCCCTAGCTTGTACCCTAGTGAGGCCATTCCATCTCAGTGACTACCAGAGGCGCAGTACCCATGGTCGACAACGACTGACAGAGGCTGCACAAACCACATTCTCCACACACTAAAAAGCACTCTAAAGACAATAAAAGGTAGCTTATATCTTAAAGTTATTTCTGAATTCTCTGAAAGGCAAGTATAAGTAGCTGTACATGCAGCTTCATGGAGACAAAAGTGTCAGTCGGCACTGAATTCTTTGAATGGAGGACTGAACATAAAGTACTAGAGTGACCTCTTGGACTACTAAAAGTAATGCCATCTCTCTTTCACAGATCAAGGAGGTTGATTTGATTTATTGCAGGCTGCAATGTAGAAGATGGCGCTGGCAAAATACGGTGAAATCTTGCAAGCCCCTAACAGCCCCTCTCTTCTCATAAAATACAACCATTCAACATTGCTTTCCCTCCACTCTAACATTGTATATACTGGTAATTCTGCTCAAGTTCTTCTACTTTATATGGCTGCATGTGTTAGATTTAACCTACCAGCCTGGTCAAACAACTCTTCTCGCTCTACTAGGTACAATGTGACATATATATATAAAAACTAAACTTGTAGAAATAAACTAAAGGTGTCAGAAAGAAGGAATTCTTCCCATTTTCTGAATTGCATTCCAATAAGGCATATTTATTAAAGAAACCTCTCATGTAAAGAACAACTGTAATTTATATAGTTCAATTAAACAATCTAAGATTCATTAATATATCATTATAGTTAATTGGGAATGTCCTCTCCATTGCAATGTTAGTACAATGCTTTCCACTTGTCAATCAGAATACTCCTCTATTTAAAGAGGATCCACAAACAGGCACTAAGGATGTAAGTTTTAAAACGTTGACTGGGAGAGGGTCCACTTTAACAGTACCACACATGAACTTTACAAATTATTACAGTTTTGGCAAAGAATAGGATTTAAAAAATAACATTTTTGTATGTGATAATACAAATTTCAATAGATCAGTGAAACAATTTTTTAAATCAATCAAACCTCAAGTATTATTGTAGAAGACGATGGTCGTTATAGGATAAAAAGTACAATGTTACGCTATGTTTCCTAAACATCTATGACTATAAATAAAACATGAAAAATAGATGGTGACAAATCACGAGGAACCCATACATTAATTATTTATTCCATAAAAAAGAAAAGTGCTGATGACTCGTACCCGTACACATCAACATCAACTTATATCATATATATATCATAACAATTACAGCACGGAAACAGGCCATTAGGCCCTTCTAGTCCGCATGTACCATTAAATTAACAAAAATATCAAGGAATGCTCACACTGTCACTCTGAAAGGGATTCAGAAAGTTCCCACCCATCTCTCCATCATCTCGTGGAGTTCCAGGCGGATTACTCATACTTATGTTACTGGGAGAATTCTATGGATAGATACAGATAAATAAATATTATTCAGAAGGAAACCTCTGATTTTATCACAATGCAACGATCTTTATTCAAAACTAATAACATCAATTGCTCTTCTATGTTTGATAGGAGGCCATAGAAGATGCCTGACAACTGAACAGAATGATCAATCAAACAAGTTGTGGATATTTAATTCGTTTCCCTACTACCTCCTACTTCTCTGGCAACTTTGGTAAAATGGTTCGGGAGGAAGATTCTTGAGTATGATTTTAGGTTTTAATGTATATTAGTTGAAATTATAATATTTCATCTATTCAGTCAACATTTTATATTACGGTTCTGAACTTTTTTTTGCAGTAACACGCTTCAAAGTTCAAGAGAACCATGCTTAACTCCTTTCCTCATTGGAACTCTAAAGGGATTACTCATCACATAAATCCCTGGTAATACAAGCTGCTCAACTCAACCTTTAGCAGAGGAAAACTCCATCAAAGATTATGCATCTTTCTGCTAGCATCGACACTGAGCATGCATGGCCAACAAGTTGCATACAATGAATCCATTGTTATGGAAACCCATGTGCTTTTGGCTACAAAAAAGACATGATGCCCAGCACTGTGAAGCACCTGGTTATTAAAGAGGAGTTGCCTTCAGCTTTATGTAGCTTTTCTGGTATCAAAGGGCAGGCTGTCAGCATCACTGATGCTGGGTAGCCAAAGATTTAGTGACCTCTGTTTGACATACAAAATCTAATGAATAATCTGCCTTTTTGAAAAGTTATTTGCTGAATGAAGCTCTTCTTTCTTCCTCTCTAATCCTGTAGAAATCACAGTTATCTTCACATCTACAGTTAATACTCTGCTGCCTGATGGTCATGTTGCATGTCTAACAGATGGTCTCTTCTGCAAGTCCAATCTGTTCCTTCAGATATGTCATGGAGTATCAGAATCTATGGTACCCAAGATGGGTATTTGCATGTTGGCTCTTTCTCTGTGTTGTACTTTAATTTTTGAGCTCTGTCTCTAATTCTGTTCCACAATTATAAAACACAGTTACAGCCAATAGAAAGAAGCATTTCAAACAAATATATGAAAGTAATTTAAATTTCTTCAATCTAAAACAGTGAGATAAAATCAATTAAATTAAACTTTAGTTTAAATATTTATGCTGTGATAATAGTGGAACTGACTTTGTCCTTTACCTCTGTTTTGGAAACAAGTGCCAATCTTAAGAGTTGACTCTTAAAACCAGTTTATCCTAGAAAAATTATCAAGTTGTAAAACAATTTTTTTTTTGTAAATAGTTAATTGTTACAGCAAAACCTAAAAATAGTACACTTATTAAACATGTTCCTTACTTTGGAAATGCCGTCCATATCTCCTGAGCCTGAAATTAAAAGACATTCTAATTAGTTTTTGTTCTATCCATCTGAGCTCTATTATTCTCTTACAGCCCTCAATGGGTCTTGCAAATTTCAGTCATTCAAAACTGTCAGCTGCACAGCAAATGCTGGGGTAAATTAATCAAAATGCAACTTCATATCATTATTACATCCATTGTTTCAAGGCCACATCTTAATCTTTTCAGGCCTAATAAATGCCATAGGTTTACAAAATAAAAAGCTGGTTTAATTATTGTACAAATTTCCTTCCACTTTCAAGTCTACAATAATGCAGGAACAATAAGGATGAACTTTACATGGAGAAATTATCTTCCTGAGACAACACAAAATGTCAATTCCAGTTCCTACATTACCTTTATAAGCAATCTTCATCTTTATATTTTACAACATTTATATCACAGGAAACTGAATTTTCATATTTTTGATAAATCATTTCTGTTGTCAGATTCCCACTGTTCTCTTTTCCCCAACATGTCATTCACCTCTTCCCCACATCTTTTATTACCAACTCTCATTCCTAAGAATTGCTTACCTATTTGCCAAAGTGTTACCTCTATAATAAAGTGAGAGGGGAAAGCATTGTATTTGCTACACAAAAGGGTGCATTGACAGATGAATACAAGCTTATCACGGATTACTCACTAATTTTAGGCTACTATGACAATTTTCCCTGATCTTCAAATTGAGTTGATGGAGAAATCATCTGTTAATTAATTAAATGATGGAATAAGTCAAGAAGAAGGGGCTACACTTGTTCACGGGTAATATATATCCAACAGCTCTTTTGAAATGCCTTTTGAAATTTTTTGTCCTCCAATTTATTTCCTAATGCTGGTTCCCAAAACATATCCTCCACTGGCTTTTAAGATACCTTCCTATGCCAGACTGTTTACTTTGGCACTGCTATAATCAATAGAACACTAATGTAATAAATTAAATTAAAATGATACATCATCCTGTCAAGGCTTTTCTCCTCGTGGAATGTCCAACTTTCAGTTACCTCACTATTGAAGTACATGCCTCGAAATTGAATCTTATTTTTATTTCAAAGTTAAACTGGTGTTGGATTCAGCACTAACGTCCAATTATGGTGCTATGTAAAACATGGCAAGATTGGAAAAATCTATCTTCAAAACAGCAGGTACAGTAGTTTTCACCTTGCTTGCTGAATTAAAGCCAAACTAGAACAATTGTCAATAGCAGTTGAGATCACAGCCACCATGTCTTTGCTGTTAGGATCATGGGAAACAGATCACAGCCTTAAAGGACTCCTTCCTTGCCAGCATCAGTCCAACAGCATAAAGACTACCACAAATGTAAGGGAAAATCTGTGTCTTCATTTGTGTGGCCACACTTCTGTCCACTTCCCCAAACCTGGCTAGTTGTCCACAGATCAATTCTTAGGTTGCAAGTGGCCCAATATTTGTAATTTGTTTTGTGAGACCCACAGTACTGAAAATTTAAGCAGCCATATTTGGATAGAAACACTTCAATGACACGGTCAGGACCACTAATTACATCAGTTAACCTGTCAGAGAGTTTTCTTCTTGTTTACTGTGAGTTATAAATGAAGATCTAAGATTTCACATTGCATCATAAATGTCTGTCCCTCATGCAAAGATTAAATTGTGCATGTTGGTAACATCATCAAATATCAACAGATTTTTAATCACATTGAGGTACTTATAGCATTTTGACAATGGCCACTCTAATTACTGGATAGGCAGGACTTCCTAATGAAACATGTTGCAATTGCATATATGCTTTTGGACATGATTTGTATATGAAATAGAGGGAAAGGTTGATCTAAACTCTGCGCAACAAACTTTATCCAAATGAAACTGGCAGTCAAAGCAATGTAACAAAATTTCCAGCAATATTTAGGTTTACTAACAGTCTGTTTTACTCCCCTCTAATTCTTTCAGCAGATATATCAAAAAAGGATTAATATGCCATTGCGATTTGAAATAAACATTATGCCCTCTCTTTGTGATACAAATACTGGAACTCCAAGATGATTTGTGGTTAAACCAGTATATGTATATGTTTGTCTATTCGGGCACACCCATTGGTTAACTGTGCCTGTAGCTCCTCCCACAGGCTCCAGAATGTTCCACACCCCCCTTCCCAGTGCAGAACAGTCGAGCAGCATGGATGTGCTTTTATTCTAAAGCTAATAAAAGCCTATCAGTTTTTTCAACATCATTCTTTTGGAGTTATTGATGGTGCATCAGTATTTCTATACATTAATGGATTTAGGTTTTGGAACATACAGTGCCCTTCATAATGTTTGGAACAAAGACTCTGTTTTTCTTTATTTGCTTTTGTGGTCCACAGTTTTAAATTTGTAAACAAACAGTTAATATATAATTAAAGTGCACATTTGTATACATTTTGGTTTGACTACGTAGAAATTACAGCACTTTTTATACCTAGTCCCTTTGTTTCAGGGCACCATAATGCTTGGGACATTCGGCTTCACAGGTGTTTGTGAGTACTCAGATATGTTTAATTGCTTCATTGGTGCAGGTATAAGAGAGCTAGGCTTGCTTCCAACTTTTTGACCACCTTTGGAATCTTTAGTAGCTATTTTTCAACATGAGGACCAGAGTTGCGCCAATGAAAGTCAAATAAGCCATTATGAAGCTGAAAAACAAGAATAAAACAGTAAGAGATATCACCCAAACCTTTCGATTGCCAAAATCAACAGTTTGGAACATCTTTACGAAAGAGTGTACTGGTGAGCTCAGTAATCGTGAAGGGACTGGAATTCCAAGGAAGATCTCCACTGCTGATGACAAGAATTCTCACCAAAATTAAGAAAAATCATCAAACGTATGTCTGATAGATCAGAACCATTCTTCAGAAGGTAGGTGTGGACCTGCCAAGGATTACCGTCCACAGAAAACTTCATGAAGAGAAAAGAAGATGCCACACTGCAAAATGCAAACCACAGTGTGCTTTGGATCTTGGGCAGTTCCACATTTTGATCTTGTCTTCACTCTGAAACAAATTAATCTTGGTCTCATCTGTCCACAAGACCTTTTTCCTGAATTCTGCAGGCTCTTTTAAATATTCCTTGGCAAATTGTAATCTGGCCAAGTGGTTTCCATCATGCAGTATAACTTCTGTATTTCTGTTCATGAAGTCTTCTGCAAACAGTAGTCATTATCCATACTTGTTTCCTGAAGAATGTTTCTGATCTGTCAGACTTAAGTTTGGGGATTATTCTTCATTCTGATGAGAATTTGTCTGTCATCAGGAGTAGTGGTCTTCCTTGCAATAACTCTCTTCTTAATGATGTTCCACACTGTTGATTTTTTATTGTTTTATTCTTATTGTTCAGCTTCATGGTGGCTTTTTTTGACTTTCACTGGCAAAACTCTGGTCCTCATATTGAAAAATGGCAACTACAGACTCCAAAGGTGATCAAAAGCTTGGAAGCAAGCCTAGCTCTCTTTTCCCTGCAGCAATGAAACAAGTAAACATACCAAAGTGGTTAAAAAAAACACCTGTGACATCAAATGTCCCAAACATTAGAGTGCCATGAAATGAGGGCCCTATGTATAAAAAGTGCTGTAATTTCTACAAAGTCACAACAAAATGTATACAAATAACCTTGAATAAGATCTGGAATGTGCATTTTAATTGCATGTGAATTGTTTGATTATAAATTTAAAATGGTGGAGCACAAGGGCAAATAAAGGAAAAAAAGTGTCTTTGCCCAAACATTATGGGGAACACTGTATGTCAACTGGTTGCAATCTACATTAAAAAAAACATGTTTCTAAAAGGAATAAAATATAAAAGGCAGCAATAAAGGAAAATTGAAGGAAGAATGTTTGGAAAATACAAACATAAAAGACACAGAAAAATGAAACTGAGAAGAACATATCTGCAATCAGGGAATGCAAATATTTACTTACCTGTCTTTTTATAATTTATTACCTCTTTTAATTAAACTGCAGACCCAATACCAGTCAGGGAAACAAGAAGTATAATGGCAGAGGGAGGCCCAAGGATTTCTACTGGGAATTGTTCCCCTGGCAAAATGTCTAAAAATTACAAAACTTGCTTTATTTCACCCTCTTTTGTCCTCTGTTACCTCCCACTAGGCTTATTTGATGGATTTTCCACTATTTGAGCGAGTCACAGAGTTTCACTAATAATAGTACTGCAGGAGCGATGATGTTATTGTGCTATAGATTTTACATTAATTAAAATTGGTTTTCCACCTGCAGCTAAATTAAAAAGTTAGCAAGGATTAAAAAAAAGCATCAAGTGCGAATGAATGAACCTGTAACATGCAAGTCAGTTCACAAGATTTTAACCGCACACGATTCCAAGCTAGTTTTGATAAGGAAGTTGCGAAAGAGTTGAAAATCATATTCATTCTCAACATTTTTCATTTTCTACTCAAGTTTCCTACAGGCATCAATGGAAACTTCTGAAAAATTTAAAAAAAACTTTTTCAAAGAAAGTTTGGAATTTTTTTTGATTCATTTGTTATTTTGTGTTTTGAGTTTTTTAAAAATAATTAGAAAGCACTGATTTGCAACTTTCAATAACTTTGCCAAAAAATACTCCAAAAGTTCATTTTTACAGAGTTTGAAAGAGTATTAATAATTGCTGCTTGGAATCAAGATGTACTGTAGTACTGTATTGAAAGAGGCTCAGCAAATTTCATGGACAATGAAAAATCTAAACAAATGTTTTGGTAATCGTCAAATTCAAATCAATTAACATGTCAAGAGAGAAAAGAAAACAGAAACATCAGAGAAATTAGGAACCTCAGCTAATCTTTGTTTATCAATTTGAAATGCTACATTACAAATGTACAAACTCAATATCTTCCAAGTTACATATTCCATATCTATAATTTTACATTCTGTAATCCTTTTCCTACCATAAATAAATAATTTTGCTGACATATCAGTAGAAACAAATTAGTGCAGATGAGGATTGCTGTAAAAGCTGAAATTGCACAATTTACTTAATTCATGAGGCATGGGATCCATGGAAGCTTGGCTGCAAGGATTCTGAATTGGCTTGCCCACAGAAGGCAGGTGTGTGGTAGTAGATGGAGTGCATTCTGCCTGGCAAGCAGTGACATAGTGTTCCAGAAGGATTTGTTCTGGGACCCTTGCTCCTTGTGATTTTTATCAAAAAAAGTAGAAGAATGGGTCAGTAAGTTTGCAAATGACATGAGGGTTGAAGGTTTAGTGGATAGTATAGTGATTTGTCACAGGTAATAACGGGATATAGAGAGGATGTAGAGTTGGATGGAGAAGTGACAAATGGAGTTCAATCCAGAAAAGTGTGAAGTGATACACTTTGGAAGATCAAATTTAGATGGTGGAGTACATGCTTAATGGTAGGATTGTTAGCAGTGTGGAGGAAAAGAGGGATCATGGTGTCCAGGTCTATAGATCCTTAAAAAGGTTGCTGCGCAGATGATAGATAAATTAAGAAGGTGTGTTGTTGGACTGCAATAGTCAGGGGCTAGAGTTCAAGAGCCACAGGCTTTTTCCTTTATAGAGTTACAGCTCTATAAACACTGGTTAGACCACACTTAGACTGTTGTGTTCAGTTCTGGTTGCCTTGTTATAGGAAGGATGTGGACATTTTAGAGAGGTTACTGAGGAGATTTATCAGAATGCTTCCTGGATTGGAGTACATTTTCTCTTTAGAACAAAAATGGAGGATGAGATGAATTAACAGAGGTGTATAAGATTATGAAAGGCATGGATAGGGTGGACAGCCAGGATCTTTACCTAGGGCAGCAATGGCCAATACCAAAGGCCATTTGTTTAAGATGAATGGAGGTGGGTGGCTGGAATGCACTGGTAGGTGGTGATAGAAGCTGATACAAAAAGGATATTTTAAATATACTTAGATAAGCACATGGATGTATGAAAATGGAGGATTATGTGCTATGTAGGATGGAAGAGCTGATTGATGTGGAGCAGGGTTATATAGGTTATTACAACATCGTGAGTCAAAAGGCCTGTATTGTGCTGTACTGTTCTATGTTTTGCTTGGTTTTATTTGCACACTTACAGTAAACAGAATTCATCAGGGAGAAGAGGGGGGGGGGGTGTTTCAATAACTTTAGGAAATGTTCCACCCCTAGGAGTAGATTATAATTAATGAGCAGCTGCTTTAAGTTGGTTAATCACATTAATACTGAGTGAAATATGCCAACTTAAGGCTGTACAGATTGGAATCAAACCCCACTTGCATTGTCATATACACATCAGGAAGTTTATTTCTTTTAATTTAGAGATACAACACAGTAACCAGCCCCTCCACCCACAAGCGTGCTCTGCTCAAATACACCCATGTGACCTATTAACCTGTAGACACGGGCAGAACATACAAACTCCTTACAGGCACTGCCAGATTCAGACCAATATATTGGTGCTGTAATATTGTTGTAGTAAACACTATACTGACTGCTACATTTTCTGATGTGATTTGACAAATGTAACAAAATAACTAAAAACAGCACAAAGAGTTTTATGTTTTATTATTATTTTCTTGTTACCTAATGATCCATTCATGTGATGTGGTTCCATTCCACCCATAGCACCTATTGGACCATCTGAGCCAGGGCCCATGGGAAACTGCAAATTTAAATAAAAGAAACTACATGTAACTGCCAAAGGAATGTCCCACATTTGGAAAAGATTCTTCAACAGGTTCAAGATCCTTATTAGTTGCATTAAACAAAATTTATTTTGAAGTTTGGTGAGCTGATTTCCACTGGTCAATGAATGAAGTAGACACATGGAGGTTTACACTCAATCTTCATTCTTTTTTTCGGAAAACATAACTCTGTTCAAAATGGATGTTATACACCTTACATGCTGTAGTATCACCAACCATTTCTGGCAAATAGAATTTGGGGAAACCTTCAATTTGAGACATAATTACTATGGGGTTCCTCCATAACAAAAAGTTATGTTATGATTCCTGGTGGTGATGAAAGGAGATATAAAAACAAGCCTAATTTTTATGATGATATGTCCTTTTGAGCATATCAAAAAAGCATTTCATGCTTTATATATTCCAATGATTAAACAATTTCTGTGGGTCATGAAAAACAAAAACTGTTAATCTGACAATTCCCATGATGTCAAATACGACTCCGGGTCGTAAAAGGTTGTGGATAGATGTCCCACTCCACAGACTTGAGCATCACTATCAAGACTGGTGTTCCAATCCAGGATTGAAAGAGTATTGCATTATCACATGAACTATCTTTCAGACATTATACCAGGATCCTGCCTACACTTCCACCTGAATGTAAAAGATGCCAATGTATTATTTTCAGGAACAGGAAAATTATCCTGTGTCCCAGCAAATACTTATGCCTTGGTCGGTCAACAAAACTACATATAATCATGATCACATAGCTCTATCTGTGCACAAATCATCTGATGTGTTTTCTAATACTATCTCTATGCTTCTTCTTTTAGAGATGGAAAAATAGATTAGGAAAGAAAAGTGACAAGTTTTGGCACCTACATTTCATGTTGCTTTTTAATTACCTATCCATAAATAATAACATAAACGATATTTTAATCTCCTACTGGTGACATCATTGTGCAACATTTCTTAATTGATTAACATTGTATGGTAAAGCGCTGTGGAGATGTGGCACTGTGGAAATGTGAGAACTGCAAACAATGGTACGGACCTTCGGCAGAAAGTTGTGAGGCTGCATGGCCTGGTCTGGTGTGGTGATCGGGCCTCTGTTGTGGGGATGAGGCTTCCAGACTTTGACGTTGTCTTCTGCTGATGGCTGAGGAGGAGATGCTGTGGCGGGTTTTGCGGCGGTGTGCCGGAACAGGAGGCATCATGTGCTTGGTTGGAAGGATCTGGAGGTCTGTATGTTCTGCGGCCGTGTCAAGTTCTGAAATTCTGGAGAGTAGGGCCCTCCGGTGGATTGTGGGGCTGGCGAGAAGGTCATTGGGTCTCTTTATCGCTATTGGGCCGAAACTTGCAGTCCGGTATGGACACATGAACTGTGTGGCGGTCTTCACTTCAAGCTACTAGACTTTTTAAAATCTAAAGCTACGAAAATGTAACTTGTCTTCGCTGTGACTACTGTCTAGTTCTTCATATTTACTGTAATGTTTGCACTTTCTCTATTCATTATGTAGCTCTATGTAGGTGTGTTTCAGTCTTGTATAGTTTCTTTTCCTTTTTTGTCTGGTGTAGGAATGGCATGGTCTTGTGTGGTCTACGTTGTTTTTGTGTAATCTTGTGATGTGTAGGTAGCATTATGCTTTGGAGGAACGTTATCTCGTTTTTTTTACTCTGCACTGTTTTACAGTCTGATCTTAAATGACAATAAAGGTATTGTATCATTGCTGGAACAATTTGAAATTGCACCTGAAATTGTGTGTCAAATAAAGGTAAGTGCATGATATTAACATTTGACAATTTTTATATCTGCAGGTGAAAAAGTCCCTCTTCAGTGTAGATTCAAATTTTACAGCTTTGTTATGCAGCGAGCAAGAACATTTATATTAACAAATTGAAAAAGAAACAAAGTTCTTGCTTTATCTACTTACATTAGACCTGCTAGCCCCAGGTGGAACAGCATTCATTATAGTATACATATTGTCACTCGAGTTCGTTGAATCTGAAACAGCCAAAAATACGAAAGGTTTAAAACACTTTCAAGAATATTGGAAAACTTTTGTGTTGGTGACAGAGGAATCTACTGCCTTAAACCAAAAAGAACAAGGAAAGCACATGACTATTGGTCTTCATTGCAAGTACAACTTTCCTTCCTTGTCGTGGGGCAACGTAACATGGACATGAGCTATTTCCACCCATAGAGGGAGATCCTCACAGGAGTGCCAGATGAAATCCAGCAGCACCATTGATAAGGAGATCTGTTTACACTTGATTTCATCATATTATACAATCACACTCAACTCCAAGGTCAACCAACAAGGGTCTGTTACTGTGCTATATGCCTAAATTCACTTCAAAACAGACAACTGGACCATTCAAAATGAGAATCAGGATTTATTGTCATGAACATGTTGCGAAATTTGATGTTTTGCAGCAGCGTCAAAGTGAAAACGTTCATATAAACCACCTTATAACATTTAAAAAAGTTCACTGATTCTTCAGATATCTGATGGCAGCAGGCAAGAAGCTGTCCTTGTGCCGTTGAGTGCTTGATTTTAGGCTCCTGTACCTTTTTCCTGATGTTAGCAGTGAAGAAGGCAAGGCCTGGGTGGTAGGGGTCTTTGAGGATAGATGCTGATCTACCTCTAGTAGATGTCCTCGATGGAGTAAAGTCTGCGACATCACATAACCCTTTGGAATTTTTTCACAAAGACATATAGAGAACCTGTTTCCACCTCCATATAATCACCTGACCCTATACTTGCAGAAATTCATATGCTGGTGAAGCTATTATTCATGCGGTTAACTTGTAGATGATTTCATTGCATTCTTCATCATTCTTCTTTGTTCTAGCCTGCACAAATTGACATTGTCCAAAAGCCTGGTGCCAGTGCGTGGAGCTGGAGCATGGTTGTGGTGGAAGTAAGTCAATTAATCAGTTTTTAAATTCTTGCCACTCTCTTAAAATGGCCTCACCCCTTCCTATCCTGTTGAGCCCTAAAATTCTCAAAGATATCTGCATTTGTTTAATTTCACCTTTTGACTTTTCCAAAATCTTCCTCAAAATTTGGCAATTAGTTAAGATGATTTAGATCAGTGGTTTTCAAACTACCCCCCTGAACAATCCCTATGCCATAACTGCTCTGTAAGGGATTGCTTAAAGTGGTATGTGAGTAGAAAGAAAAAGGTTTGAAAATCATTATTTTAATCATACCTAATTGACTCGTTATGTGCACGGTTTCATAACTCCAAAGGAAATGGGCCAATGACAATTTTTCTCAAGCAAAATATTTCAGTAACAATTGGGTCTCGAGCAGTGATTCTCAACCTTTCCTTTCCACTCACATCCCACTTTAAGCAATGCCTCACTAATCACAGAGCTCCTATGGCAGAGGGAATACTTAAGGTAGAATGTGAATTTGGGGGGGGGGGGAGGGCCGTTTGAAAACCATTGATTTAGGTGATGCCCATAAAACTTAATCAGTACTCTACAAACTGAATTCAGCTAGTTCAGAAAAAAGTTTGTTTAAAAGAAGTTGGAGAATCCTTATATCTCTACATTTGTTTCTAATAGCTTAGGTGAATCATTTATTCAATCTTTTCATAGTTAAATAAAACAAATACACTGCTATTCTTTTGGCTATTTTGTTTAGAACCATAGAACATTACAGCACAAAAATAACTTGAAACTAATGGCATTTTGATTACTTGACCAAAATGTTTCCCTACACATACTTCTGTCACCTGTTCTGTCTTAATAGGAGATTATTGTTCTCTTGTTGGTACCTCTATATATTGATTTAGAAAACTTTCCTGAACTTATCTGACAAATTTCAAGCCATTCAGCCCTTTTATAGTATGGGAGTCTCAGACAATATGTGGAAAATTAAAATCTCCTATAATCAAAACCTTACATTTCCTGCATTTGTCTGCTAGCTCTCTACAGATTTGCTCCTCCAATTCTCGTTGACCATTGTATGGTCTATAATACAACCCTGTGAGTGTGGTCTTTCCTTTCCTTTTCCTCAGCTTCACCTATATAGCCTCAGTAGACAAGCCCTCTGGTCTGTCCTGCCTGAGCACAGCTGTGATATTTTCCCTGATGAGCAATGCTTTTCATCCCCCCTTCTATCGTGTCTAAAGTAATGGAAGCCCGGAACACTGAGCTGTCAGCCCTGCCCCTTCTGCAACCAAGTTTCACTAATGGCCACAATGTCATAATTCTATGTGCCAATCCATGCTCTAAGCTTGTCTGCTTTTCCGACAATTCTTCTTGCATTCAAATAGATGCCCTTGAGAACATTTCCACCATGTACAACTATTTGACTTCTAATTGTGCATGCAACTTTCACATAATCTTTTCCCTCCTCCACTCCTCTATCTGCTCTGGCACTCTGGTTCTCATCCCCTTGAAAATCTAATTTAAACCCACCAGAGCAACACTAGCAAATCTTCCTGTAAGGATATTAGTCCCCATCCAGTTCAGATGCAAATTATTACATCGGAACAGGTCCTACCTTCCCTGGAAGGGAGCCCAATGATTCAGAAACCTGAAGCCCTCCCTCCTGCACCATGTCTTTAGCCACATGTTAAGCTGCATTATCCCCCTATTTCTAACCTCACTAGTGCATGGCAAGTGTAGCAACCATGAGATCACAACCCTGGAGGTCCTGTTCTTCAACCTAGCACTTAACTCCCTGAACTCTCCTTGCAGGATCTCCTCAACCTTACTACCCATGTCCCTATAAAGACCATGACATCTGACTGCTCACCCTCTCTCCTGAGAATAGCATTAACTTGATCTGATATATCTTGGACCCTGACACCAGGTAGGCAATGTACCATCCAGGATACTCGATCTCTTCTACAGAACCTCTTATCTGTCTAATTGTGGAATCCCCTATCACCACAGCTCGTCTCTTCCCCTCCTTTCCCTTCTTAGCCACAGAACCAGACTCCATGCAAGAGACCTGATCACCATGGCTTGTCCCCGGTGGGTTCCCTGCTCACCAGTATCCGAAATGGTATTCTTGTTATTGAGAAGAATGGCCACAGGGATGCCCTACACTGCCTGCCTGTTCCCTCTCCCTCCTCCTGCCTCCTACACGTGATAGTATCCCTTTCACCCCCTCTGCCTCCCAAATGATCCAAAGATCATCCAACTCAAGCTGCAATTTATTAACTCTGCATGTCAGGAGCTGCAGCTGATGCACTTCTTGCAGATAAAGAAATGTCTCCCCTAATTATAGCTGATAGCAAATTTCCAAATTTTAAAATGAACTCAATGTAAAATTTTCATACAAGACAGACATCCTGTCTTATTCTTACACTCAGTTTTAATATGTTCGAAGTTCAAATTTGCCAGAGTACATACATCACCTAAAACAGTGAGATTCTTTCTCCTGCGGGCCAGGCAGAATTTCTACATATTGGTAACTGTAAATTGAACTAGAGAAGAAATAAGTAAACAAAGAAAGGAATGTAAACTGACTGTATTAATACAGAAAAAAATAAATATTCAATAATAAATAATGTGCAAGGAGTCCTTAAATTACCCTCTGAGTTTTTTATTGAAGAATTTGATAGCTGAGGAGCAGCAATTGTTCCTGAACCTAGTAGTATGAGTTCTGTGGCACCTATACCTCTTTCCTGTTAGCAGCATCAAGAACAGAGCATGTCTTGGGTGGTGTGGATCCTTCATGATCCCTGCTGCTCTCCAGCAGCAGTGGTTCCTCTCGATGTTGTCAAGGGTGCGGAAGGTTTTGCCTGTCATGTACTGAGCTGTGTCCACTACCTTTTGCAGGGTTTTCCGCTCAGAGGTATTGGTGCACCCATACGAGGCCATGATGTAGCCAGTCCACTACACATCCGTAGAAGTTTGCCAAGGTTTCGAATGACATACCAAACATCCGCAAACTCCTGAGGAATAAAGGCGCCTGATGAGATTTCTTCGCAATGACATTGATATGATGGGTCCAGGAAATGTCCTCCAAAATAGTGACTCCCAGGAATTTAAATTTGCTCACCCTCTCCACCTCTGATCCCCCAAAAATCATTGGATCGTACACCTCTGGTTTTCCTTTCCTGAAATCTACAATCAGCTCCTTGGTTTTGGTGACATTGAGTGCAAGGTTGTTGTTGGCACAGCATTCAGCCAGGTTTCCAATCTCCCTCCTGTACGCTGACTTATCACCCCTTTTTATAAAGCCCATTGCAGTGGTATCAGCAAATTTGTAAGTGGTATTGTTGTTGAGCATATCAGCTCCTGTCTGAGCATTGACATGGAGCCATTCCAGTTCACCTATCATGGATCCCAACTTACTGGCTCCACACAAAGTCCTGGAACACCTCGATAGCAAAGATGCATCAATCAGGATGCTCTTTATTAACTAGTCAGTATTTAACACCTCAAAACTGATCAGCAAACTCCAAGACCAGGGAGTTTACACCCCACTGTGTAATTAGATCATGGATTTCCTCACCTCCAGACCAAAATCAGGGAAGATTGGTAAGAACCTATCCTCCACCATCTCCATCAGTACCAGAGCACCACAGGGCTGTGCTTTTAGCCTCCCTGATCTACTCACTTTACACCTATGACTGTGTAGCTTAGAACGACAATAACCACCATCTAAAAATTTGCCGACGATATCACGGAATTGGGCTGTATAAAGGAAGGGGATGAGTCTGCTTACAGGATGGAAAATGAAAACTTGGCTGAATCGTGCACCAACAACAACCTTGCACTCAGTGTCACCAAAACTAAGGAGCTAATTGTTGATCTTAGGGAAGAAAAGCCAGAGGTATACAATCTAGTGATCATTGGGGGATCAGAGGTGGAAAGGGTAAGCATATTTAGATTCTTGGGAGTCACTATCTCAGAGGATCTTTCCTGGACTGAATACACCAATGGCATCATGAAGAAAGCACATCAGCACTTCTACTTCTTCGGGTGTTTGCGGAGGTTTGGTATGACACCAGAAACCCTGGTAAATTTCTACAGAGATTTGGTGGAAAGTGTGCTGACCAGCTGCATCACTGACTGGTATGGGAACACCAATACCTGAGCATAAAGCTCTTCAAAAGGTAATGGACACAGCCCAGGACAACATAGGCAAAACCCTCCCCACTATTGAGTACATCTACAGAGAACATTGCCGTCAGAGGGCAGCAGCTATCATCAAAGATCCACACCACCCAGAACAAGCTCTGTTCTCGCTGCTGCTATCAGGAAAGAGGTATAGGTACCACAAGACTTGCACCACCAAGTTCAGGAACAGCTCCACCATCAGAATCCTCAATGACAAGCTCAATCAGAAACTCATTTAATGACTTTTACTTGTGGACTTTATTGATCTTTGTTCTCTCTGCATTGCACAGTTTGTTTACATATATTATCTGTTGACAGTTCTTTTATTTGTTTACATGTTCATGCTGTGTGGAGTTTATTTTTTGCACAACCAATTAGTGGGAATTCTGCTGTGCCCACAGGAAAAAGGAATCTCAGGGTTGTATGTGATGTCATGTATGTACTCTGACAATAAATCTGAAAACTGTATTAAGCACTCAATCATCGGTGTAAAATGAGTAGAGCAGGGAGATGAGTAGGCAACCTTATAGTACTCCCGTACTAATGGAAATTGTAGTGGAGATGTTCTTGCCAGTCAACTACGTTTAGGATCTGGAAGTGAGGAAATCCAGGATCAAATTGCACATTGGGCTATTAAGTCCCAGGTCGTGGAGTATGCTGATTAGTTCTGAGGTGATGATGGTGTTGAATGTCGAACTATAGTCAATAAAAACATCCTGATGTACACAGGGTTTTGTGTAAATTCAAGTTCAAATTTATTTATCATCCAATTACACAAATACAACTTGATACAACAGTGTTCTCTGGTCCTCTGTTCAAAACATGCAAACACACAACCAGACTTAGCACATATACAGACAAGCAATACATAAGCAGGACAAATATACCCATATACAAATAAATACTGTTTAATAAATAGTAGCACCTCAGATGTCAATTAAAGACAATGCGATGGCATCTGCCAAGGACTTGTTGCTTTGGTTCGCAAATTGGAATGGATCCATGTCTTTGCTCAGGCAGGAACTGATATGCTTCCACACCAACTTCTCAAAACACTTCATCACCATGGATGTGAGTGCCACTGGTCGGAAGTCATTTAGGCTGGTTACCACGCTTTTCTTGGGCACCAGTACAATTGAGGCTTGTTTGAAACAGGTGGGTACCTTGCACTGTGAGAGTGAGATGTTGAAACTATCCGTGTTGACATTATTTAAGTCATTTGTGAGGTCACACTTAGAATATTATGTGCAGTTCTGGTCACCCACCAGCAGGAAATATATCAATAAGATTGAAAGAGTGCAAAGAAGATTTACTAGGATGTTGCTGTGTTTTCAGGAGTTGAGTTACTGGGAAAGATTAAACAGGTTAGGACTATACTCCTTGGAATGAAAAATGAGGGGAGATTTGGTAGAGGTTTATAAGATTGAGGAGTATAGACAGAGTAGATTTGAGTAGGATGTTTCCACTTAGATTGGGGGAGATAAATATGAGAGGTCATAGCTTTAGGGTGAAAGGGGAGAGGTATAAGGAGAACATTAAGGGAAGTCTTTTCACTCAGAGTGGTAGGAATGTGGAATGAGCTGCCATCCGATGTAGTGATTGCAGATCCAATTTTTATTTTAAAAATAAATTGGATAAATACTTGGATAGGAGTGGTCTGGAAGGTTATGGAATGAGAAGAGGTCAGTGGGACTGGCTAGTTTTATTCATCGGCACAGAGTGTAAGGCCAGTTTTCTGTGCTGTAATGTTCTATGGTAATACATTGGCCAGTTGGTCAGCACAGGATTTCCGTATTCGGCCGGGCACTCTGACCAGACTGGATGCTTTCCTTGGATTGACTCTCCCAAAGGTACTGATAATCAAGGATCGTGAGGGGGTCGTGAGGATATGCAGTGGTTCTTCCAAGTTCTGATGGTCAAATCGGATATAGAATGCATTGAGCTCATAGGTATCCTTCATTATTTCCATTCTCATCCAAAATCTCCACTTCACCTAGGAGACTTCTTTCCTTAGATTATACCTCTGCCTCTTCTGTACTATTTTGTATTTTCATGCAGAACAAAGCAGTGTATTATGTCTAAAGTGAATTGTGTTGATAAAACGTGGTTTTGATAAGCAGGACAAATGCCACGAAAAATACTATGTTGGACTTTTATCATTTGGCTAATTGATTGAAATTATGCTACAATGGTAATTAATTTACTCATTGCAATAAAGTAATGATATCAACACTGAACAAATCTCAAAAAGTATGTTGCATGCCTGTTTTGCCTTTCTAATTTTATTTACATTTTGTAACATCAACCAGGAGTCCAAATCTCACATGGTCTACCATGGGATTTTGCTAACTATTCCCTACACTCTTTACTTTTAGGGATTTGATGTTATAGATATGCAATAAAAATCAGTAGCAGGTATGTCAGAGAACTACATAATACACAGCTTGAAAACAAGTACAGGTATTCCTTCATTTTAATAACTTCAAATGTTATCAGATTACTTTGACACAATTTTAATATATCTCTAAAATTTTGATAGAAATCTTGTGTAGAAGTCAATTGGTTTAGAATTTGCACGAAGGTAAAACTAATTATTGACTATGTTTAGCATAGTATCATTATTTACTTTTTGCATTTCAAATTCTATGTGCATCCAATACACTAGATGTATCTCATCAGCATAGCAGGTTGAGACAAAAATATTCTGGGTCAAAAGTCGAGTTATTCCATACCATTGAAATCTCAACTGGTGGGAAAAGTAAAAGATCGATGGATGCTTCTGGACATTAGAAAGAGAAAAATAATCCAAATATAGCTATTTGAGGTAACTGTCTGAAATTTTTAAAAAAAATCTAGGAAACAAAATAAAACAGGAGAAAGTGCAACTATTATTGAGATTTCAAAAAAAAATATTTTGGATTAAATTGAGTAGAGTCTTTCCTTTTGTACATTACAGATGTAGATGAAGTCCTCTCTTCACGAACAAGATTTGGAAGAACTTGCCAAATCTCCCTGATGGAAGATGGACTTTCCTGCTAGCGACTGAATATTCCACAGGGATGATATGTGTCTCCAGCAAAGTCTTTCAATTAAGAATTATGAATGTAGATTGGAGAGAAAGGGGTAGGGCTCAGATAGGATGCTCATGAACTTCAGCAAATAGAACCCCCATAGAGTCCGGGGATGTGGACTCCTGGTTGATGTTACAAAATGTAAATAAAATTAGAAAGGCAAAACAGGCATGGGACATTAAGCAAGTTAACATTGAGGTCCCCAGTGGCTGCATGGAGTTCATATTTCAAGAACAAATAGCTTAGCTCAAACATATCTATAACAATTACATTAAAAAGTGTTTTCGTGGTGCTTCAGAGATTTTATTAACCACAGTTAAAAATAAATGAGTTAGTGAATATTAAACTGAAAAATGCATTTTTGCATCATTGGTATATTATATTTGATTGCAGTGTATGCTTTCCTTTCCCTTTGATTTAGTCCTATAAAATTGAGATAGTGCCAGTTCTACTGAATGATTCTTTCTTTCTTTGGCTTGGCTTCGCGGACGAAGATTTATGTAGGGGTATGTCCACGTCTGCTGCAGGCTCATTGGTGACTGACAAGTCCGATGAGGGACAGGCAGTCTCGGTTGCAGCGGTTGCAAGGGAAAATTGGTGGGTTGGGGTTGGATGCTGGGTTTTTCCTCCTTTGTCTTTTGTCAATGAGGTGGGCTCTGCGGTCTTCTTCAAAGGAGGTTGCTGCCTGTCGAACTGTGAGGCGCCAAGATGCACGGTTGGAGGCGATATCTGCCCACTGGCAGTGGACAATGTGGCAGGCACCAAGAGATTTCTTTAAGCAGTCCTTGTTCCTCTTCTTTGGTGCACCTCTGTCTCAGTGGCCAGTGGAGAGCTCGCCATAGAACACGATCTTGGGAAGGCGATGGTCCTCCATTCTGGAGACGTGACCCACCCAGTGCAGTTGGGTCTTCAGCAGCGTGGATTCGATGCTTGCGGACTCTGCCAGCTCAAGTACTTCGATGTTGGTGATGAAGTCACTCCAATGAATGTTGAGGATGGAGCGGAGACAGCGATGATGGAAGAGTTCTAGGAGCCGTAGGTGATGCCGGTAGAGGACCCATGATTCAGAGCCAAACAGGAGCGTGGATATGACAACGGTTCTGTACACGCTGATCTTTGTGTGTTTCTTCAGGTGGTTGTTTTTCCAGACTCTTTTGTGTAGTCTTCCAAAGGCACTATTTGCCTTGGCGAGTCTGTTTATGATTATGAATGATTATTCCCTGTCCTAATGTATGTTTTTAGCTTTGCAATTCATAGTGATTACAGCAATGCTATTACAGCAACACAGGTACGAATCTGGCGCTGACTGTAAAGAGTTTATGCATTTTTCCCTTGTCTGTGTGGGTTTCCCCAAGTACTCCAGTTTCCTCTCACCTAGGTTATTTAGGTGCCACAGGCTTGTGGTCTGGAAGGGTCTATTACGCTGCTGTATCCCTACATTAAATTAAAAATAATAGCTGTACTATTTAAAATTTCCATTTGAATTTTAAACTCAAGTTGCAATATTGTGCAGGTAAATGTGCTTTGATCAACATGTCATATATATTTACAAGTTATTTTTAAATCAGTTGAGAAAAATATCTAAAAATCCAATGAAAGTCTATAATGCAGTGAGAAGGTTGAACAACCAAAGGAACTGCTCACACTAACTATCCAAGACTCTCATATTCGTGAAACAGCAAGTATTTATTTATTTGAATATATGAATACTTGTCCTGCATATGTATTGTTTGTCTGTATGTGTGTTATATTTGGTCATGTGTCTGCATGTTTTGCATCTAGGACAGAAGAACACTGTTTCATCAGGTTGTAATTGTACAATTGGATAACATTAGACTTGTCTTGGAATGATGCTAGAAGTGCCCTCCCCAATTGTGAATATTCTACAATTTGTGAAGAAATTCTACTTGGGGTCTTTGCTATAAACTATTTCAGCTAACAAACTGACTGGCTGAATGAGCAAGAATGAGATGATTTGTGAAGTGAGTTGGGCACCATTCTCTTGGAAGGGGTATGAGGCTTCAGGGTTTTGATGCATTGGTGATTTTAACTCCTGAAGCTCATCTGTCAACTGTTGATCAAATCCATGAAGAAAATGTGGTAGATGTAAAAGCTGGTTGGTGAGCAGAAGCACCATTGGGAAATAAAGAACAATTGCTTGAAAGAAGGTAAGTCATAAGGAGAAAGCTTAAGGCAAGTCTTGTGGAAGTCAAGGTTCAACGGTTTAAAATGAGTCTTGATCAGGACGTAGCTGTTTATGCAAGCAACGACTTTGCTAAGAGTATGTAATCAAAAAAAATTAACCTTTTTTAGGTACTTATTCATACTACCTTTCTTTGATTGGCTTACTTTCCCAATCCCTTGTAATCAGTTTATCTAACACGAATATCAGTAACAAATTGCAAATCAAATATTTTTGTGAATAAACTCTGTAAGGCAACAACAGATATATTTTTAATCTTCAAGACTTGCAATATGAATAACACTAACAACAAAATTATAAGTGTACAAGCTAACATGTTTTTACCTCCTGGGCTAGGCATGATGGGAGTTCCTGGAGGTCCTCCACCACCTGGGGGACCCTGAAAAACAATGTTCATTAGAAGTTTAGTGTTTAATTAGCTCTCTGAAATATAGTAAATTTAATCAGCTAATTACATAGAACCATCTGTTTGTAGCTACTCCAAATGACAATCTGTAGATCTGTGATACATTACATTTAAATTTTTTTCCTTCAGCGTTTTGTGACTCTATTGGCTTTTGTAGCTCAATACTCCATAAGATGTAGCATAATATCCGATGAACTTTACATCAAAGAATGTAAGCATGAATGCCAGGATCAAGTTGTCTATTATTTCCCCAAAAGGCCAATAGTCTAAATCAACCACATTCACCTTATAGGCAGGCAAACTACAATGGCCACTTTGATAAGGTTCAGAACTAACCACTACAAATAAAAGGAAATAAGTTTAAATATTATTTCCTTTTAACCAATCTGAATTATTGCTTTAATTCTAGTGTTGGATGATTGCATGATGGCAACATTTGCTTACTTAAGTAGAAACATTTTGCATTTACAGAACACCTTTTATATCCTTCAGCTATCTCAAATTAGTTCTGAAATGCCATCATGATTAAAATTTAGAAACCAAGGCAGCCAATTTGAACAAAGCAAGCTTCCACAAACAGAATTACAATAATGATAAAGTTATCTCTAAGGAGAAATATTCTTGTCTATACAGCCTCTTCATACAATTCATGGCTACCAATCTTGAGAATTTCTACTGCACCCTTCTAGCTGATATTTTTCCAAAGACTTGATGACCAAACCTGCACACAGTACTCCAAAAGCCGTCTCACCAGTCTTGTATAGTTTTAATATGATATCCCTGCAACTGTACACAATGCCCCAACCACTGAAGACAAGCCTTTCAAATGCCATTCTACCTACCTGTGTCATTACTTTCTTTGAATCATGTATCAGTACCTTCAATTCCCTTTGGTCTACACACTCTCCAGGGTCTTACAATTGACTGTGCAAGTCCAGTCCTGGTTTAACTTCACCCTTGTTCAATTTAATTCCATTTGCTATTCCTTGGCTCACTTTCCCAGTTCATTTAGATTCTGCTGTAATCTTAGATAATCTTCTTCACTGTCCATTGTGCCATTAATTTTGATGTAATCCACAAACATTGTCATTGTAATTATTAACATAGATGACAAGCAGTTGTGGATCCAGCACCACTGGTCATAGGACTCCAAACTGAGTAACAATCCTCCACTACCTTCCTGACTCATACCATCAAGCCAATTGGCCAGCCCACGTTGGATCACGTGTGATCTGACCTGAACCAGTCTCCCACCTGGGGCCTTGTTGAGTCCATGTACACAATGTCTGCCGCATTGTCCTCATTTTCTTGGTCACCTCTTCAAAAAACAGACAACTGGAAGTAATGCTGCATGAAATAAGCAAAGGCCATTCTATAATGGGAAGACTTGTGGAGTATGCCAAATCCTTTGTGCTGGTGAGCCTCCAGGAGACTGTCAGGGGAATCTCTGCAAGGAGCAATAGTATTTAAGTGCTGTTTATGAATGGTTGCAAGTTGGAGAAGGCTATAATTGAATGTTATCAAATTGTTGTGGCAGCCCTGCCTGCTTCTGTGGGTTAAAGAAAAAGTCAATGATGTCTTCTCTCTTTGAGTATGGAGGTTGGGACTTCAGATGCACATTCTAAAGAATCAATAGCAGCAAACCACAAGATGTAGCAGAAATAAGTGCTACAGACTGGATTAATCTTAAAACCAGGTGCAATACAAAAGTGACCATGATCTTGGCATCAATGAGCAGGGAAATCCAGGAATACATAGGAATTCACAGAATGCTTACCGATTCCAGGGCATAGAGTATGCAATTTGTATAGTGAACTAGGATTTGAGGGGGAAACAAGTCAAACACGAAATGCAGACATTGTGATTACAATGCGAGAGGAACTCAACAGGTCTCACACCATCCACAAGAGGTAAAGACATATAACTGACATTTTGGGCATTATCCCCTCTTCAAGGTATGGATGTAGTTGGTGAAACCCGTTTATTCTATGACCAGGAAATCTGACAGTGGTATTAGGCAAATGCAGAAGGTCCTGGGAACTCAAAGACAGAGAATGGGGTGGTAGGGATATAGAAAATCAAGGTTTTGGGTTGGGTTATTTGATCAATTGATATGACAGGAAGGAGGTGATTGAGCTTGAGACAATGAGTGGAGGAAGGTGGTCAATGCTATGAAGAATAAAAGACAACTATGTGACATTTTAGAAATGGTGAAAGATTTATACTATCTTTAGAGAACCCAGAGTATACTGCAATGTGACATTTTAATGGGGTTCTACTCCACTAATATTCAATAAAAGTACAATCTATCCGACAATCATCTGTCACTCCATGGTGAATGTAGGCTCATCCCCTGGTGCAGAACACATAGGGATCCACATTCTCTAGAGCAAATACTGAGTAATTCTAGATTCTTCATATCCACAGAGCATCAGAGATGATTCAACTCCATATGCTTAAGTCCTGAACTGGGTGATATTTATGTTGGTAAATATCAGTTCCACATGGAACTGTTGGCACAGTTGTACAAATGCAGAACAGTCATTAAACTCAAACTGATTGTCATATACTGGCACTTTAGGAGTTTCCTTCACCATTATGAACAAACAGCAATTAAACCTTTAAATTATGAATTCAGATCTCCTTACATCCAATGCACATTTAAAGCCCGTGCAAACTCTTGTTCATTCTCAGGGAACTTGGCCAATCAACTTTGAGTTTATTTTTAATTTCATTTGAAATTGCAAAAATCCGAAGTTGATTTGTAACTTATTTAACATCAAAGACCATTTACCTTGGTACCATATGTAGATGAATAGCTGTTCTCACAACAATTTTGACCACAATGAATATGGTTTTACCAATGAACATCAACAACCATCAACCAAACAGAAAAATCAGATGTTCTCTTTCCAGTCAAATAGACAAATAAATTGGACAATCTATTTTTGTGTTTTAACAAAGCTGCACAACATATAATAGAGAATGAAATACCACTCACCACATAATTGCCAGGTGATGCTGATGAATATGGTATCTGCAACAAATAGAGTCAGCAGTCAGTCATCTTTTTTCCCATTCCAAAGGTGGAAAATACCCAAATATTTAATGCAATCATAATTAATCTTAAGCACCATTATAATTCTTTTTTATTTCAGTGTAATTCATCTTTCCCCTTTCAAGTTAAATCTATGCCCACTAATTTTATACTCCCCTATCCTGGTACAAAATACTGTGCCTACTTAACTTATCCGTGCTGGTGATAATTCTAGTGATCTCCCCTCAGCCTCCTATGACCCAGGGAGAAAAGTCCCAACCTACCCACCTCATTATGATTCAAAGCCACCAATCCTGGTAACATAAAATGTTAATTAAAAAAAAAAATAGACATACAGTGCAGTATCAGGCACTTCTGGCCCTCGAGCCCATGCCACCCATTTACACCCAATTGACCCACAATCCCTGATACATTTTGAATGGTAGGAGAAAACTGGAACACCCAGGGAAAACACACGGTGACACGGGGAACTCCGTCCAGACAGGGTGGAATTTAAACCCCAGTCCCAATGGCTGGTGCTGTTAATAGTGTTGTGCTAACTGCTACGCTAACCATGCTGTCCTAAATTCTCCTGAGTCTTTTCTGCATCCTTTCTAGTTTAGTGCTATCTTTCTTATAGCTGGACAGCCAAAATTGTGCAGTATGGTCTCACCAGCATTTTATGCAGTTGTAACATGAAAACTGCAAATAGAAATTGATTTTGAAGTCTCAACTCAATGGAATCAAGTTCCTTGATTTTGATTTTGCATGAACACACAACCTGTTCCGTCATGCTAAAATAACATCTCAGGAACAACATGGGTAAAAGAGATTGATAGCTAGTTAACCACCTTTATTATGTTTATTTTAACGTCCACTCACATAAATAACTGAATGTGCAATTGATTGTTGGAGGAGGAAACAGTTTTTAGCTTTCTTATAAACAAAAACACCAATTATTTTAAAAGGTGATTTATATTTAATATTACATGAGAATAGTATATTTACAATTGATTATGGACCCATCCTTTTCTAAAACGATCAGTACCACCCTGAATTTTGTCATCAGGGTTAATATCGTTATAGTAAATGTATTGAAAGCACTCAAAGTGGAAGGCAAAGAAGCACCACTGAGGTATGTTGCCTGTACAGCAACTTCTACACCAAAGTAAAGGCAAAGTTCACATTTTCTTCAGCCAACCTATTCTTAACTGATAACAATGACAAAATTAATAGTACAAAATCAGAGTCCATTTATTCATTACTACGAAAATAGTTTAATTTCATGAAAGAGTGGGTGCATATTTCAGATTCTGTGCCACATTTTCCATTTATTTGTCCACAAGTATTCACCGATTCTAATTGTGAATAACTGCATTTGTGAAAGAACCCCATTATAATATGAAAGTCAATGTTTTAATATATACATCCTAGTTGAGCACTGAAGGGTTTATTACTTGTGTGAGTCATATGCATTATACTTACAGAGTTGGCATTAGGTGGATTTGGCCAGGGTCGACCACCTCCAGGACCCCTGCAGCAAATAGCGACAGATGGAGTTTTAATTCAAAGAAATGAATAACATGCAATTGATCTTACTGAGAAGAAAAACTTGCATTCTCACTGGTTACAGCTATTCCAGCCATCATCTTTCTTGTTTAAAATACAAGCATCTTTTGAACATTTAATTCTCATTTTATTCGGTGCCACACAAACCAGCAGACTTTTAACTTTTTTACTACATTGGATTTAGATTGTGATTCACAGATGAAAATATTTTATAACCAACAATCAACACAGTCGAGATTATGGACCTGCAAAATTGGCAAATCAAACAGTAAATCCATATATTTGAATATTTAAGTACAAAATGAATAAAGACAAAGGTTAAGTGCATTCTGATTTGGAGTAAACAGGGTATGCCAAATAGAAATTGAACTTATTTTCTCATATTGTTCAGTATCCAAATTGCACATAAAATCATATGCACGCTAGATCCTACAGTGATCATTTCAGGTTCATTAGTGACCATTGGTCATGAATCACATACACATTAGTGGTAGAATTTGGAGCTTTTGTTCCAAGCAGACAATATCTGTGGTTCATTCACAAAAATACTAAGAGTACAATGTACAAGGTTTAGATACAAGCGGGAAATTGGAAGATCTGTACCATCACAGAGATTTTAGCACAATTCATCTCCCTGTATCACTTTTCAATGGTCAATTTTATGTTAAATAATTCATTAGAAGCCCCTTCAAAAATCATAGCCTTCCAATAATCTATTGCTTCTATTGTGAATGGTTAAAGGCATTTTTGGGCTCCATTGTTCAGCTTGTTCTTTGCAGTAGCTTCAGACCATTCCTGGTGAGAGAACTGACCAGACCTATACAAAAGATGGTAGACAGTCCAGACATGGAGGAGAGCATTGAATTCCCTTTCTTTCTTGTTTTTCTGGATCTATGTGATTGTCCTTTCAATTATTGCATGAGTGAGAGCTTGGCTAAAGTTGAGCTTTAAATGGATCTTTGTGTCCTTGGACACATCACAAAAGACAAACATGCAGACAATGCAAATAATTAAGAAAGAAAGTGGTCTGTTGGCCATAATTCACATAGGTCCTGAAGTATTTTGTACATTTTTTGGTTTTCATATGTAAAAAAATGCTCGTCTTCGTATAGAATGCAATTAAGATTCATTCATTGGATCCAGGGATGAGAGGTTTGCTATCATAGAAGAGGATGATATAGACTATAATAGATTTATATACTAGGATTATATAGACTAGGAATATAGATCTATGTTCTATAGATTAGAATTAATATATTAATGAAATTGTTTATATCTTTTTCAGTCTATTCCAATTTTTATCCCTACATCTTTCTTTTTACTCACTGGACTAATTTATTTCCTCGTATGGCAAGGAAAACAACCTCACTTAAATAAAGCGCATCTTCAAAAAACAAAAAAGAGTGGAGTTCTGGTTTCAGATTCTATACTGGGTGGTCAATATACATAATGTGCTTCTTTTATTAAAATTTGAAAAATTAGTTGAATGCCCTTCTTGGGTGGAAATGGAACTGAATTTTTCAAAAATAACATCTATGTTGGCAGTCCTAGTGTCTTTCTTTTCCTTATTTTTCTAAATTAATAAGTAATCCAGTAATGAGACATAGGTTGAGAAAATGGGCACTATACAGAATTTTTTTTTGAATCAATAGTTTTTCTCTAGCCAGTTCTATTTCAATTAATCATCTTTTTAAAAACCTTTATCAAATGCAGGTTTCAGAGAATGGTGTAGATTGGGGATTAATAATTTTAAATATATTTTTATTCAAAATAAATTTGCTTCTTTTGAATAATTGAGGGTAAAATTTAAATTATCCAATAGTCATTTTTTAAGATATCTACAAGTCAGACATTTTCTTCAGTCCAAGCTCTCTGATTTTCCATGGATTTCTGAAACAGATATTCTTGATTGACTTTTTGACTTTCTATTTTCTCATAGAGGCTCAATATCAATTATTTATAGTAATTTGATGGATTTGAGAACATTTTCACTAGTTAAGATCAAGAGTGATTGGAAGCATGATTTGAATTTGTCACTTCCAGATGTGGACTTGAATACTGTTCTAAACTTCATTAATGAATCCTCATTTTGTGCTCAACATTGTTTGTTGCAATTTAAAGTGGTACACAGAGCACATATTTCAAAAGTTAAGTAAATGTAAAATTTTTGAGGCTTCATTGATACATATGTTTTGGACTTGCCCTAGTTTAGAAAGTTTTTGGAAAAATTACTTTCAAACTTTATCATTTTTAAGGTCACGTTAGAACCATGTCCCTTAATTGCTCCATTTGGTTTTTCTCAAGATGAGGAAATATTGTTGACTCCATCTCAGAAGGAAATTTTAGCTTTTACCTCATTGATAGCTCGACAGACAATTTTGATGAAATGGAAAGACAGCTTTCCACCTACACATATTCAATGATTACAGAAGGTTATGTCCTTCCTAAGTTTAGGGAAAAAAATCAGACATAATGTTAAAGATGTAACGGTGAACTTTTAAAAGACATGGGGTCCATTCATGGAGTATTATCATAATTTAAAGAATTAGGGTCTTTGGATCCTCCTGAACAACGGTGTCTGGTTTCTGAATTCATCCTTCTTTTCCTATTTTTATTAGATATGCAAATTTGACTTGTTTAGGAGGGATTTGATTATTAGTGGGATTTCTTTTCTTTCTCTTTTTCCTTTATTTTCTTTTCAATATTTTTTATATAGTGGGTTTGATTTGAAAGGGTGCACTCAATTTATATTATGTATAATCAAGGTTATATTTGAAATGTTCAAATTTTTTGCTTTTTCTCTAGCAAATGTATTAAATTCATATCATATGTGTATTTTTTTTAATTAAATTCAATAATGATACTTTAAAAAGAAACAAGATTCATTCATTGGATCCAGGGATGAGAGATTTGCTATCGCAGAATAGGCCTGCATCTTGAAGAGTTTCTAAAAGTTGAGGAGAAAAATTGCTTCTCACAAAAAGGTAGATTTTTTTTTCTCTAACTCAGAAGGCTCTGGGGATTCAGTTAGTGTGTTCATTCAAATTATGGATTGACTAGATTTCTTGAAGTTAAAGGAATTAAAAGATATGGAGTTGGGCAGAAAAATGGAATTGAGGCAGATAATGAGGCACAATTTTGATGAATGGCAAAGGCCAACTTGCCACTCCTGTTCTTTCTTATATTGTTATGTAATCAATGATAAAGTCATGCATCTACTTTGGGTTTCCAAGGGCAGATTGTAAGAAATTAACATAGTAAACAAAAGATATAAAAGTTGGATAAAGGAAATAAAAAAGATTAAGAAATAATTTTAAAAGAAAAATAGTAATTATCCCAATGAAAATTTCAAAGATTTATAAGTTTGTAAATAAACGTACATTCAATGAAATGAAAGGAAAGAATTATTTTTAGTGGTATGCCAACTTGAATGTATATAAGGAAAAATACATATAGAATGAAGTACCACATTCAGCAGGTCTGAACATATGACGAGGTCATGCTTGATCTGTACCTTTTCCATATCCTCCTGCGACTTGGTTTAAGAAATGTTTAGCTTAAAGTGACATTATTACCCAGTTCCTTTGGGATATACAGGTAGTTCTACACCTTTGCATGAAAAATTGTTTCCTAAATGATTGTACTCTGGACTCTCCTTCAGTACAAAAGTGTAATCTCTGTCTTCCCAATTATTTCAAAAGACTAGAAGGCTTAATAAAACCTACTATTCTATATTTCAGGGTATAAATACCTATAATCTCTCCTCAGTCAAACATTTGGAACTCTGACAATATCCTGGTGAAACTGCATTGCACCTCTTCTGGGCTTATATATTTAAGATAACTGGATTTCAAGATGGTATGTTGCCTCCCAGGCGCAAGGGTCAAGGATGTCTTGGAGTGGGATGGGGGGGGAACAGCCAGTTTTCATGGTGCATATAAATACCAACAATGTCGGTAAACAGGATGAGATTTGAAAAGCCAAATTTATGGAGCTAGGAGTTGTTAAAAAAAAAGTAGGACCTCAAAGGTAGTAATCTCAGAATGGCTACCAGTGTCACATGATAGTCAGAACAGAAATAGCAGAATAGTTCAAAAGAATGCATCGCTTGAGCAGAAGTGTAGGGGGGATGGATTGAGACTCCTGGATCATTGGAACCAGTCTGAACTAAATGGATTACATCTGCGCAGGACTGGAATCAATATCCTAGGGAGTTGTTTGCAATTGCTGTTGGGGAGGGTTAAAAGTAATATAGCAGTAGGATTGGAATCCAGGTAGAAAGATGAGATCAAAAGTTGGAAAATAGAAAAAATAAAAGTGGGGGACAGAAAATGCAAATGGTTTCTTCCCACCCTTCAAAATGTATGGGGTTGTTAGTTAATTTGGGGTATTTTGGTGGCATGGGCTCATGGGCCAGAAGGGCCTGTTACTGTGCTGTATGACTAAATTTACATTTAATGAAAGGGATAGATAAGTTGGAAGTAAGAATGTTGTTCCTACTGGTATGCAAGACAAGAACTAGAGCTGGAGTTCTCAACCTTTTTCTTTCCACTCACATACCACTAAGTATTCCCTATGCCATAGGTGCTCTGTGATTAGTAAGGGATTGCTTAAGGTGGTATGTGGGTGGAAATAAAAAGGTTGCGAACTACTGAATCAGAGGATATAGCCTCAATATTTGGGGAAATAAATTAAGGATGAATTAATGAGGAACTGCTTTTCCCAAAGGGTAGAGAATCGGTGATAGTGTCTGCCCAAGAAAGCAGGGAAGTCTACCTCACTAAATTGTTCAAGACACAGTTAAATATTTTTGCACAATAGGGGAATTAAGGGTTATGGGGAAATGCAGGTGGGTGGAGCTGAGACCCATAGCCAGATCAGCCATGAGCTTATTAAATGGCAGAGCCGACTCAACGGTCCAGATGACTTACTCCTGCTTTTAATTTTATGCTCTTGTGTCACACTGATTACCAAATGAATTTGCTTGAACTCGTCCTTCTTACAATGACAACAATCACAAGTACATTGAGCTAGAATAAACAAAAATCCCACTTTGAAATGGTCCAATGCAGAGTTTTCCCCATTACAGGTAAAATCATTAACCACTATAGCACATATCATAAAAGCTGGAGCTTAACATTCCAGTGTCCACACTATAAACAATAGTGGAGAGGAACATTAATTCTGGTTCTTTCTCCACTGAAGTTACATGACCTAATGAGTATTTCCAATAGATAATGATTTTATTTTGTATTTCCAGTACTGTATCTGCAGTATTTTCCTTTTAAGTACTTTATCTTGGTCTGGTGTTTTTTTGACTGGGCTCTCGCAGTGTCCCCTCACGCACAAAGGAAATCTATGCATGCACATTTGGGCCCATGTGTGTGCACACACAGCCCAGTTGTGCGAGTATGAGATGAGAGGGAACACTTCTCTGGTAGGCGAAATCTCGAGGCAACTGTTGATCTTTTCAATAAGAATGTCAAGGTCAGCAACAACATGGAACGAGGGACCTTCTATTTCTGTGCTTCATCATTTCAGCCACCATTCTCCGGGAATTGAGATGCAGTACAATGATGCTCAGCAGCCATGAGCTGGAGACCAAGCAAAAAGTCACACTGATTGATTTTAGCAAGTGTGTGTGTTAAGCACATAATTAATGAGACATAGTTGGAAAATGAATGTGATTCACAAGGTGCATACACACACGAGAATGAGCTGTGGGCATGAAGGTTGTGTTCCAAAAGCACCAGGGTAACAGACAGCACTATTTAAATTCCATTTTTATGGTCAATTTCTCAACCGTTACAGCTCTCTCATCTCACCCTGAGTGTTTTGGCCATTACCAACTCTGTGACCAGAAATCATTTCTTCAGTCATGGACCTGACAATGGACATTCTGAAGTCTTTAATGATGTTGAAGACTTTATCAATTGCTCTGTTTTAAGTTAAACAACTCTAACTTCTCTGATCTATTCATATAAATTGTCCCTCATCATTCATATTGTTCTAGTAAATTTCTCTGCATGTCTTTTGTCTTTATCATACTTTCAAATGTATGATGCCTGGAAAAAGATATAGTTTTAAGTACTTTACCTTCTTCGTCGCTTAATGCCACTATTAATAATGCAAGTAATCCCATTTACTTTGCTAGAAGACTTTTAAACTTTCCTGAACCTTCTTTCTTGTCTCTCTAGCCTCACTTTTCCTTAAATTCATGCCATTCAGTTTATATTGCCTCTCAATATTCTTCACATCAAAATACACCACCACATAATTGTTTTGTATTAAATACATTACCACATATCTAGTTGTCTATGCTTTATTTTAAATCTCTTATTATCCAAATCACATTGTATGATATTTCCAAATTCCATGGATAATAATGGGAACACGATGCTATAATTTCCTGAACTGGGTGAGGGCAGATTTTTTTTCTGGTAGATGTTAAGTACTTGGATTGTCAGAAGCATTGATAAGATGGCACATAAGATACATTTTATGAATGTTGATGCACGTGGTAATTTAACCACACTGCTGGAGAGCTGACTATGAGATAGAATGCTGATGGTTACAAACAGAGAGATAAAGTAAAAATAACAAAGCATTAATTCTGAATGCCATTTATTACTTAGTATTGTGACAGATATAATGTTGTATTTTAAATTGTATATAGATGTTTTAAAGGAGATAAATTGTGCCAGGTTATTCTTAGTATGGGTCACATACAAACACTTCAAAACAGATCTCATTTAAAATACTGGAGCTCTGTGCAAGCCAGACATTCTGGCTCTGACTGCCTTTGCAAAAGCTTTGGGGAGTGCCTATAGAGACCTTACAAATGAATTGTTGTTTTGGAAAGCATCTCGAAGGATTACATCTGGAGCCACAGGCTGTCTGAGTGCAGGATACTGTTCTAAGATGGTCATGTGGTTTTGCAAGCAGAGAGAGTAAAACAGGTTTTTCTCTGGGGGGGGAGAGAAAGAGAGAGAGAGAGAATTCAGTTCTACTGTTCAGCAGCAGCAGCTGGGACTGGAACATGACAAGCTTGTGAAAAAATCCCATTATGAAGATGGTTGTAAGTTCTTAGATCAGCCTGGTCAAAGCCCTTGTGGTCCATACAAGAGGAGACGACTGGCTGCCTAATGTTTCACTTGAAATAAGACAAACAGAAAGGAACTCTGTGGTGACCTGAAAGAAAGAGGTTATCATCTGGAAAATCCAAATGGGGCAAGTTACTTCGGCAAGACACTGACATGGCTGATTAAAAGGGATCAGTTTGTGTCTCGCGACCAACAAATCTCTCTCTGAAAACTGACAGAAACCTTCCTGAGTGGTAACCATTTACCTTTCAAGCACCAAAGCCTGGTAAAATTCATAAATGTTAAATTCTGTGCACAGTATAAGAATTGCCTGCAACCAGTGAACTTGGGGGAGTGAAAAGTGAGATTGAACTGTGAATCAAAGAACATCTCTGAACTTACACACACATTACATACACGTGTGATTAGAATTAGAAGTGGGTTAAGTTAGGTTAAGTAAGTTAATAGTAATAAGTTAGAGTTTTTTCCTGTTCTGATGTTTAAAGATAATTAAAAGCAACTTTTGTTTAAGTTATCACTTGTCTTGGTGAATATCTATTACTGCTGGGTTTAGGGGACTTCTGAGCTTATAACAGTATGAAGGGGAATAAAAGTCACATACAGTCAAAGAACGATGGTGTGATGCTCCATAAATCTCATTAATTCTGTGAATGATTTAGAATTGGACATGAATGATTGCATTCAACTATAGACATGCAAGACTGTGAGGAAAAACAAGTGTTATAAGATGTCATCTGAGAGAAACAACAGATGCAACTCAATGCAGAAAATATACTATATTCTGAAGAAAAAAATAGTTTAAACAAAATAAAATGATTTGTCTTCACAAAGAGTAGTAGATAGTGGTAGATAACAAAGTCTTTAAAGATATGAATACAGATTAATAAAAATTGAAAATTACATCTCTAATTTTTTTTCTATCTGCATTCTTACCTTTAAAGAGCATTGTCATTTAGAGTACAAAGTGACACATGGGCTGGAAGCATTTCTAAATAGAATAAACCAATTACAGTTGTCGAGATTTAAAGATGTAAATTCTTATCTATTTTTAAATCCCTTTTTCCAGTTTGACTTTCCAAACAATACGTACCTCAGGTGAACTAGATTCAGCAATCATAAATTCTGTAGCATCAACTTGGGAGGTGAAACTGAATTTCATAATTAATTAGCTATGAAATTTATCCCCTTTTGTAACTTTAATTAGTACAAGGTGATTCCAGATTGGAATGCTGGGTATATCTGAGTTAAGGTTAGGGACCAGGAACTTTGGAAATTGTGGGTGTGCTGGTTAAGATTTCCTGCTGATGGCGCAAATTTAGAAAGCACCTTGAGACTTCATACTTTAATGCACACTGTAGGGTATGTGTTAATATTCCTGTACTGTTAGTGAACAGCAACATTAAAGAGGCTTGCCAGTCAAACTTAGTTTGATAATATCACTCAGGAAACTGCTGCAATTGATTTTTAGTGAGCAACATTTGAAGTATTTGAGCATTCATCAAAAGAGAGTAAAAATCAAAGCACAAATTACCATCACAATTAATCTATTTATTTTTTTTCTGACACTCTGCATTGCTCTTTTACTATCTTCTTTAAAGGCCAAATGTGTTCTATATATTTTATTTCACAGTTCTCTTTGATCGCTTATTTAATGATTAAGTTTCAAGTAGCAACGCCTTTGTATATACCTTATTTCACTATTGGCATATCAGATCCTTAAAACTATGCTGAGTTATAGCACAGAAACAGGCTCTTTCCCCCACCATGTTCATGATAATCAATAAGTTTCATCAATACAAATCTGATTTACTACTTCTGGTCCATAAGCTTTTATGCATTGATGTTTCAAGTGCTTATCCAATGTTAGATGTTGTGAGAGTACCCCCCTCCCCCCCCCTCCCCCCCCCCCCCCTTTCATGACCTTCTCAGGCAGTACATTCCAGATTGCATCCATCTGAGTGAACAAAGTCCTCTCAGATCCCCTTTAAACCATACTCTTCAGCATAAACATTGACAGAGCAATCCTGGATAACTCTTCCATTGGACAACATTTCTAACTATCCACCCAATCTGCACCTCAAATAATTTTGTACCATTCTATCAAGTTCCCTGACAGCATTTTTAGACAAAGTTCACTCGCTATTGACATGACATTGTACTCTGAAGAAGGATTAGTTGGGCTTTACTTCGCTAATATTGTTTAGCACCTTCTTATATGTGCTCATGAACAAGAGTAATGTAAGATAAATAAAATCCCACTTACCAATGTTAGATATGAAATTACTACAATAAATGTGGTTATAAACTAAAAAAAATTAATTTTACTTTAGAAAATAGTCTTGCTAAAATCTAAGTTCAGGAAATGGGCAAGTGAAAGATTGTAATGACATAAAAACTTACTGCACACAATTCACTATAACTATGGGTCTACACTTTGTTAAAGCTCTAAAATAAAGTTAATCCTCAAGTCTTTTGCAAATCTTGAACTGTACTTCACTGAACAGGAGATACACTATTACATCTGAATTCAACCTAGCATGAACAGCCATCCAAAAGGTTCCCTGACAAATATATCTCTTTAAGTAACATAGCAATCTCTATATCAAGAGGCAACAAACTATTTATTGATTAATTTAGTGGAAAAATGGATTTAAATCATAGTGTACATTACTTCTGACTCATTGAATATCTATATTCAGTACTCCACTTAAAATTGTACCATGAAAGATGACTTGCAAAAAGAATTCATCAATTTACTTACATGTTCATCCCTGGCATGCCTGGACCACCTAAGGCGTTCAGTGGGGGCCTCATTCCTCCTCCGTAACTCTGCAATGATAACCAAGGGTCAGACTACCATAAAGAAAACAAAAATCAAGAAAGAAAGGGGGAAAGAAAGGAAAGTAGGTTAATGATTTCCCAAGTAGTGTTCAAGGATGTGGCCTGTGTTTCAAAATAAATAATATTGAAAGCTTACTGGAAACTTAAATCTCTACCCCCCACCACACCATCCCCCCCGCCCACATCAAAATGATGGATCTTTTACCAAACCAACTTTTTACAATTAGCCTACCAATAAATTAATGTTTCTCAACAAATGATGCATAAACTTGCATCTGAAAATGCTGACAACAAAACACAGTTACTAGTTACCTGTGGTCCTAAGGGAGGAACCATCCCCCTTGGAGGAGTCATTCTCTGCATTGGTCCACCCATGGTTGGATGTCCTGAATTTCAAAATGTCAAAAATACAAATGAATTCCTCTGTTTTCTGTCCAATACTTTCCAAACCAAAACAAATGCAAGGATACACAGTTCAGTTGATTTGTATATTTTATAAATTAAAGAATATATGAAGCAGGAATGAAGCTCATAACCATCTGCTAAATAATACTAGAATAAGTATAGAACATTGCATATAAAATATAATAAGCATATGTAATAGATTAAAGTTCTCCTTTAGGAGATATTGAAAATTCTGTCACAAATTACACCCAAAATTGTGCATGCTTTGAAAAATGGTTTTCTCTGAATCTCTGATCAAAATGCAAAGCAAAAACAACGTCTGAACGAAATTAGCACAGTCAGATAGTGTTTTCAAATAATTACTTTCTGAAAATAAATCTTCAGAAGCAGATTTTAGAGAGGAAACTTGTTGGGAGGGATCATGCTGAACTCAGATTACATCTAGAATTATTGTCTGAGAACCTACCCTGGTAAAAACAAAGCTGCAGTGGGGGTGGTCTCTCTTTCTGTTAAAGTAAAAAAAAACACACAAATGCTAGAGAAACTCAGCAAGTCAAACAGTACCTTTATGAGCCCTTCCTCAAAGTGTGGGGGAACATGAGAAATGTCTGAACAAAAGGGGGAAGTGGGGATGGTGAGGGTGGGAGATGATAGGTGGAGAAGGAGGGCTCAAGCCTGAGACATTGGTGATGTATCTTCACCTTTGCTATATAAAGGCACTGTTTGACCTGTTGAGTTTCTCCAGCATTTGTGTGTGTTTTTTTCACTTAACTAGTGTCAACAGAATCCTGTGTTTTACTTTCTGTTAAAGCAATGTGGCTTTATTAAAGTACTTAACTGTTTCTGGTATTTAGATTTATTTTAACACTGAGACAACATAAAATAATTTTGAAAAGTTAAGAAAATTAAAAGGCAAAATTAAAGTTAATTAATAACACATTAAAACATTACACTTTTGATCCTTCCAACCCAAAATACTCTTCTTCAATGTCTGTCTCACTCACATCTCCTCACACTCTTTTCCAGGCTTTCTTCCTCAAACTCTTACAACTTTCCCTCTCTCTTCCTTCTCCATTCTCTCTCTCACCCACCTCTTTTTTCTACTCTCTCTCACACACACACACCACACACACACACACACACACACACACACACACACACACACACACACACACACACACACACACACACACACACACACACACACACACACATTTGTGTAATTACTCAAAGTCTGTGGATTACACTGAAGCAACCAGAAAAATATAGCAGGAACAAGGCAATTCTACAAATATATACATTTGCATTTCACATAATTAGAACATAAGAAATAGATGCAGGACTTTACCATGTTCTTTTCTTGAGCCTGCTCTGGCATTCAACAGGATCATGGATGATTTTTTTTACAGGCTTATTGATCCAAGATCAATTTTATCCAGAGTAAACTTCATTAGCAATCATTTCTGATGAAACCATGCTATTCATGAAATTGGACCAGTGCTTCCAGTCATGATCTATCTTAGCATGTATGACCTTTTCCCAGCATCAAGAGTGCACCTCCAAACTTTAAATACTGTGCAGCAGAAGTTTGGCTTCTACTGACATAAACTGAAGCACAAAGCTCCACACGGCTGGCATGAATAGAACCACTTTGAACATCTGGCCCCTTCACAAGAATGCTCCAAATTCCACTGGAGATTGCTCATGCATATTTTAAAGTGCATTCTGGGCTCAAACTGACATTTTTTTTAAATAATGTAACTAATGAGAAAATAATGCATTATCCCTTAGGCAACATGAGGATGGGGTTAGGTGTGCTGTGCTCCGGGTAGATAGCTTTTAAGAGCTGCATCACAAAGTGGTGGAAACACTATAACAATGATATTATTCCTGTCTGAACCAATCCAAAACATGATTTAACATAACTTTTGAGATAGCGACTAAACTAACCCTGCTGCACTCATTTTTTTTCATCAGTGATGGAAATCTTTCTTAGGGAACTTAGTTGAAACTTGTGCTACATACAATTATGTTTTAACACACACAAACAGATGCAATCCAAAGGTCCAGGCACCTATGCCTCAAGACCACTGATGCATAAAATGCCTTAAAAAATACATGCAATTTGGGCATGTGAGAAAGTGGAAAAGTTTTCGGAAGATCTAAACCAGGTAATAAATAAAATCACAAAAAGCAATATACCAAAAAATCCAGAGATCTTTCTTCTAAGTAATATAAGAAGTAAAGAACTTGGACTCGATTTGGATGGAGCACAAAAAAGATTTATTGTGATAGCCTTAGCTGTAGCAAAAAAAATGTATTATGTTAACCTGGAAATTAGAAGATAGCCTGAGAATACAGCAATGGTACATAGAAATGAATAAATATATTCCATTGGAAAAAAAATAACATATAATTTAAGAAATAACATCACAGTATTCACACAAATTTGGGAACCATACATGGAACACAACAGGAAAGTCCTACCGTGGACCTCCACCACCTAAAATGACAGAAGGAGAAGAAGACGAAATGAACTGACCCAGTGTGTAAAAGTGGATGACACAAATTTCTTTTTTATTTTCATTGTGGGATGACATTGTTTAATGGGTTTAATGTATCATATATGTTGAACATTGAGTGGGTGGGGAGGGGGGTGAAAGAGGGAGGAAAGGGAGGGGGGAAAGGGGAGAAAATGACACTGTGTATATTCAAGAGGGAAATGTTTGTGTGTATTTTGGTCAGTATGGTTCATAGTGTGAAAAATTTTTTTTTTTTTTTTAAATTCAAGTCCAGGCTTGAATATATCCTAGAAAATAAATTTCATTCAGAAATGTAGAACTAAAGGATACTACAGACCAGAAACAGGCCCTTATGCCCATCTAATCCATGCCAAACTATAATTCTCCCTAGGCTTATTAACCTTCAACTAGATCTGCAGCATGGCGGGGTCGGCGGGCAAGGTCAGGCTGTGATCTTGTAACCTCCTGTTCCACCTGCAAGACGAACCGGCGGGGCGTTTGAGACCTCCTCCTGCTAGCCACAGGTGGAGGATAGGAAGCCCCCGCACATCCCCCTGCGCTGTGCGGCTGCTCACTGACCATGGCTAAAAAAAAAATTAAAAAAAAACTAGACCATAACCCTCCCTACCCCTCCTATCCATGTACCTGTCCAAATTTTTCTTAAATGTTTTCACCACTTCACCGGGCTGCTCATTCCATACCCTATTTGAACAAATTACTGTACACTGAATGCTCCTCTTAAACATCTCATCTTTCACCCTTAACTCATATCCTCTACTTTCTTGTCTCACTGAACCACAATAGAAAAAGCCTGCTTGCATTTATCTCATAATTTTGTGTACCTACCATATCTCTCCACCTTCTTCTAAACTCCAGGGAATAAAGTGCTAACCTGTTTAAACTTTCACTTTAACTCAGTTCTTCAAGTCCAGCAACATCCTTGTAAATCTTCTTGGCTCTTTTTCAATCTTATTAATATCCTTCTTATAGTTAGGTGACCAAAACGCTACACAATACTCCAAATTTTGCCTCATCAATATCTTATACAACTTCATCATCACATCCCAATTCCTATACACAGTACTTAGATTTATGAAGGTCAATGTGCCAAAAGCTCTCCTTACCTACCTGTGGCACCACTTTCAAGGAATGATGTGTCTGTATTCCCAAATCCCTTTGTTCTACTGCACGCCTCAGCGCCCTACCATTTACCATGCATGTCCTATGCTGGTTAGTCCTCCCAAAGTGCCACACCTCACACTTGACCGCATTAATTACCATCTGCCATTTTTCAACCCATTTTTCCAGTTGGTCCAGATCCCAGTGCAAGCTTTGAAATTCTTCCCCACTGTCCACTACACCTCCAAAATTTGTGCCCTCTCTGCATAAAGAAATTTCTGCTCAAATCAGTTCCAAATTTCTCAATCCTTATCCTTGGACTACACCCTCTCGTTTTGGATTTTACTGCTTGAGAAAATGGCCTGTTCACATCTATACCATTAGTCCCTGCAAGAACCTTGTACATTTAATGTGATTCCCTCTTCTTTTAAATTTAAGTGAATAAAGGCCAATGTCACTCAATCTCTGCTTGTAGGTCAACCTCCTTGACTTGAGAATTATTCTAGTAAATCTATGCTTTACTGATGCCAAAGCAAAAATGTCCATCATTCGATATCAAGGCCCAAACAACACACAGTATTCTTAGCAAAGCTTCAGTTAATGGTAAAAATCAAGTAAGAGAAACACAGGTTTTAACTCTATGCAGTGCTACCAAGGTAAGTTTTATTGTTGATTGTATTCACTCAATGTAACTTCAATAATGGTGAAATTTCCTATTTTTTGTGAATAGGAATTGGGCTGAAAGAGAAAAGGAACAGCAGTATTTTCAAAATTTATGGATTTAAAAAGTGATAAATGTAATTGAAAGATATAAATTACACATTAAAGGTTATATAATTTTGAAGAAATTATTCCCTGAGCCAAGTCTCACAGTCTGGAGAATCGGGGATGCTGACTTCCACATTCTATCTATTAATCCTGTAGAGCAGCCATCCTCCACCTTTTTTTGGCGATGCCCCCCCCCCCCTTAGGACACTGCTCAAAGGTTATGGGCCCCTTCCCTGTGGGACAGTAAATTTTAGTTGGTTTCTTCTGTACCTCTCTCCTATTGACAACGTTAAAATATTTAGAATTATTTTATGATTTTAGTCTGTGGCTCCACTGAAATGTGCTGTGCCCCCCTACCCCTGCCCATCCCTGGGAGGCATATGGCTCTTGTTGACAATGGATGCTGTTGAGAGATAAATTACACTTGGACTTGGATCCAACAAGCATTATACCAAGTAAACTATAATGAATTTCATGTCTCATGTGTTACAATCTTTCTGTCTTCATTTCCATCGTGTCATCATAAAAATACAAATAAACAATTTGATAACTTAATTAAAGCTTTTTGTACAATAACACAAAAGAAATGGCCAAGAAATAAAGAACTAGGATTAAGAACTTACCTTGCTGTCGTGTTGGGTCTATTCCACTCGGCAACAATGGTTGTGTTCCTGGAACTCCACCAAGTGACTTTGGGGAAGGAGGTGAAAAAAAAAGCTGAAAATGTACTAATTCAAACTCAGGTATATTTTCTCCTTGATCGAAAATGCTAGTAACCCAAATATTAAATGTTGATACCATGTACAGGCTACACATGCTGTTAAGCAAGCACATCATGCTGAAATAAAAACTTAGGATGAGGAAACAAGCAGCAACTGTGGAAAAAAAAACACATACTGCCTGGCCCATTTACTGCTTCCTGTATCTTTTGATTGTATCTCAGATTTCCTGCAGCTGCCATTTTTTAAATTTTCATATTACATTCATGCAAATACAGTTTACACAAATTAGTACAAGTATATTCAACCTTTCTGCTGTATTTTGCCACCTCTGGCCTGAAACCACATATGGAAACATTCAGTTTAAGGAGTGCAGGAAAAGTGGACAAATTCAATATTTTAGCAACAAAAATATTACCATTATAATGGGCATCAAGATTACTTTTGTAACCATGTTATAATCTTCAAAACCTAGTCAGGGATTCTGAATGGAAGATCATTGACCTGAAACATTAATTCTGTTTCTCTTTCTCGATATTATGTGAACTGAAGGGGATTTCCATATTTGTTTTCAAATTTTCAGAATCCACAGTGCTTTACTTTTTATATTAAGAATTAAGTTTATCTTTAATTTAGTCAATTGTAAAAGGAAAACAATGCCTGCATTTTGTCAAAACATAGAAAAGCACAGAGGAAGAAATATGTGAAGAGGAAGAAATTGGTTCGGTCTAAAATTGGTCCATTAAGAATGGAAAAGGGTGGAATAATTACCGGAAACAAGGAGATGGCTGAGGAATTTAACAAATACTTTGCAACTGTCTTCACCAAGGAGGATATAGGTTATGGTCAGTTAGGGGGTGGTGGTCATGCGGTATCAAGAGACTTGGGGAACTTTTCTGGGGAAGTAAGGGATCTAATGGATATCCAGATCCAGAAGCAGGAGGTTGTGAGTAAATTGTTGGGACTGAGGGCTGATAAATCCCCAGGGCCTGATGGGCTGCATCCCAGGGTACTTAAAGAAGTTGCTATGGAAATTGTGGAGGCACTGGTCGACATTTTCCAAAGTTCCATAGATTCGGGGGAGGTCCCTGAGGATTGGAGAGTGGCTGATGTGGTAAAGATTTTTAAGAAGGGAGGGAGGGAGAAAACGGGAAAGCTGAGTATTATTTAAATGGAGACAAGCTAGGGAGTGGGGAGGTGCAAATGGATCTGGGTGTACTTGTTCACCGGTCACTGAAGGCTAACATGCAGGTTCAGAAAGCTGTGAAGAAGGCAAATGGCATGTTGGCTTTCATAAAGAGGGGTTTGGAGTATAGGAACAGAGACGCCTTTCTGCAGTTGTACAGGGCCCTGGTGAGACCCCACCTGGAGTATTGCGTCCAGTTCTGGTCTCCAATTTTGAGGAAGGACATACTAGCTATAGAGGGTGTACAGCGCAGATTTACAAGGTTAGTTCCAGGGATGGAGGGGTTGACATACGCTGAAAGGCTAGAAAAACTGGACTTGTATCCGATGGAGTTTAGAAGGATGAGGGGGGACATGATTGAGGTATACAAAATTATCAGGGGGATAGACAGGGTGAAGTCGGATTACTTGTTCCCAATGATGGGGGAGACGAGGACTAGAGGGCATAGTTTAAGAATACAGGGTAGGCCCTTTAGGACGGAGATGAGAAAACATTTTTTTTAACCCAGAGAAGTGTGAATCTGTGGAATGCTCTGCCACAGAGGGTGGTAGAGGCAGATTCGCTGATTATGTTCAAAAGAGAGTTAGATAAGACTCTAGTGGGCAAAGGAGTTAAGGGTTATGGGGATAAGGCTGGAAAGGGGTACTGATAGTAGTGATCAGCCATGATCTGTAAAATGGCAGTGCTGGCTCAATGGGCCGAAGGGCCTATTCCAGCTCCTATTGTCTATTGTTTTGGTACATGATGTCTGAGCTGAACACGATGACAAATTAGAGTAAACTCTGTTGCTTGTAAATGAGACACATCCCTTCCCTGTATGTGCTTCTGTAAAGCTTCCTAAATGCTACTTTTGTATTTGCTTCCATCATTACCCCTGGTAGCCCATTCCAGGCACTTGTGTAAGAATCTTGCCTTGCACATCCTCTCACTTAAAACACAAGTTTTAATTTTATATATATATATATATATATATAATTTTTGCCCAGGTAAAAAGATTCCAATTGCCTATCTTATCTCTACCTCACATATATTTATAAACTTCTGTAAGGCCTCTGATGTTCCAGAGAATATAATCCAAGTTTGTCTAACTTCACCCCATAGCTCATACTCTCTAATCCAGGCAGCATCCTGATAAAATCTCTTCTTTACCCATTCAAGTCCCCACTTTTTTTCCAGTAAATGGAGCAAACAGACTTCTACACAATACTCCAAGAGCAGCTTAATCAAATGATTATATAGCTGCAACACTATTTCCTTAGTTTTGTGCTCAAGGTCCCAATCAGTGAAGACAAGCATTCCTTATGCCTTCTTTACCCCCTATCTACTTGCATGGCCTCTCCCAATGAGCAGTTCACCTGGCCCTCAGATCCCTCTGGTCGTCAGTATTTTTAAAAGTCCTACCATTTAAAAAAAATATTTTATTTACATTTTTCAACCATGTTTATAGAAACAACACTTAAACAAACTTAAGATACAATGATTACACGGTATTTAAAACCCTTCCCCCTACCCCTATCCCACTATATAGAATATATAATATTGTAAATATATATAATTAACTGAGAAAACAAAAAAGAAAAACTAAGATAGAAAAATAAAATGTTGTTTTGGATGGCATAGAGGGTTGGCTCACACTCTGGAATCTTACAGTGTTTCTTTGTGTATAACTTTCAGGGAAGAAGATTAATATAGGGCTTAGTACATATGTTTCACGTGATAACTATAGTTTCTTTATTAATAAGTGGTTGTTATATTCAGAATATTTACATTTTGATTTACATTGATAAGATCTTAACATGTATACTTAATTTTTTCTTAATATTTTTTTTCTTTTCTTTATGGCTCTCCTTAGGAGAGGTGGCTGAAGGGGGGGCGTTCTTTTTCTTTCTTTTCTTTTTTTTATATATATAAAATATAACGTTCATGTTTATGGTTCACTGAGGTATATGTTATTTACTATCTGTATTTTGAACAAATAAATAAAGTTTTAAAAATATATATATAGGGCTTAGGAGGCCAGAAATACATTTTTTACATATTTATTCCCAATCTTTGCATATGCAGGCTACAACTCTGCATAAAAAATGAATATTTATTTCTTAAATTATATGTAATTTTCTCTAAAGAAATACAACTTTGTATCTTGGAATGCTATCTTTCCATACCTAAGCACATATCCAATTTCCAGGTCATTGCAATATACTTCCTTGCCACTGCTAAAGCAATTTTAACAAATTTAAGTTGATGACTCAGTAAATATAGTTTAAGTCTTGTTCCTTCAATGTTCCCCATCAAAAAATAGATCTGGATTTTGTTGAAAAGCAATACCAGTAATTTGTCCCAAAATTTTTCCCAAATCCTCTCAAAAAATTCTAACCTTAGATCATGACTATGTAGAGTGTAAAAAGGTACCTATTCCATCCGCCATATCTAAAACATTGATCTGATAAATCAGATTTCATTTATGCAATTTTTGAGATGTTAAATATAATTGATGTAAATAATTATACTGAACTAAACAATATCTAACATTTATAATGTTAATTATACAAACATGGCAAGGTTCTGCCCATCTTTTCTCAACTATAACAATATTTAAATCAACCTCCCATCTCTGCTATGATTTATGAACTCCCTTTTAAATAGTGCCTGAATGTAGAAAAGGTACATTACAGAAATAAATTTCATAGTTTATCCTTTTCTAAAAAGTCTCCAGTTCATTGCAATCTTGTAAAAGGCTAGTTGCACCTAACTTTTCCCATAAATATCTTCTCAACAGTAAATCGCAAAAAAGTGTGCTTCGTGAAATTCATACTTATTTCTAATTGTTGAAATTACATCATCTGGCTTTGTTCAAAACAATCCTCTACAGTTTTAATTCTATTATGAAACCAAATATTCATAAATTGATTGTCTTTAGTAAAAGGTATAAGATTATTTTGAAACAGAGTTGTTTTAGGCAAAATACTACCTTTTGATCCAATTTGTTACGAGCCCAGAGGACCCCAAAACCCAGCAGCAATATAAATTCACCAAGAAAAATAGTTACTTAAACAAAAGTTGCTTTTAATTATCTTTAAAAATGAAAACAGATGTTTGTAATGTGTATTAAAATTCAGAAAAGTTATTTGATTCACAGTCCAATCTCACTTCTCATTTCTCCAAATTCACTGGTTACATGCAATTCTTATACTGTGCACAGAATTTAACATTTATGCATTTCACCAGGCTTTGGTGCTTGAAAAGTAAGTGGTTACCAGTCAGGAAGGTTCTTGTTGGCTTTCAAAGAGAGATTTGTTCCTCATTGGACACTCACAACTGATTCCTTTTTAAACCAGCCACTCCAGTGTCTTGCTGAAGAAACTTGTACCCTCAGGTTCTCCAGATGATAACCTCTTTCCTTCAGGTCACCACAGGGTTCCTTCTTGTTTCTCTTATTCCAAGTGAAACATTAGACAGCCAGTCCTCTCCTCTTGCATGAGCCACAAGGGCTTTGACCAGGCTGAACTAAGAAATCACAACCTGTCTTCCAAATGGGGGTTTCCACAAGCTTGCCAGCTTGTCCTGTTCCAGTCCCAGCTGCTGTTGCTGACTGTAACACTGTAGAAGTGATCTGTGTGTGTGTCTCTCTCTCTCTCTCTCTCTCTGAGAGAAAGCCTGTTTGACTCTCTCTACTTGCAAAACCTCAAGACCCTCTTAGAACCTCAAGTTCCACTCCAGACAGAATACGGCTCCAACAAATTCTTTCATGTGTTGCCTTTTTGTAAACAACAATCCATTAGTGAAATCTCTTGGACACTCTCCAAAGCTTTTGCAAAGGCTCTGAGGCCCCAACATGTGTAAAATGGCCATGGTAAGTAGCATTAGCAGAGCTCCAGTATTTTAAATAAGATCTGTTTTAAACTGTTTATATGTGTCCTACACTAAAACCTTTCCCCAATTTATCTCCCCAAAACATATCTTTATTCTATCACAATCTTGTTCCAAATGTTTAAGCAAGGGTGCTTCCTTCGCACAAATTATTAATTTTGAATCCCATTTATAAATAAATTCTTCTGCTAAATTCTCTCCAATTTTATCCATTTCTATTTTAACCCATGCTGGTACTCAAGCAGAGCCCCTGCCTATCTCATCTTAGCTGCTAACAATGACAGAATCTTCTGTTTATCTTGCAAACAAAGAAATTTAACCAGTATTCAACGTGGATTTTGGTTCAGAAGTGTCTTGGGTCTAAGAGCTCTATGTGCTCTTCAAATCTCAATGGGTCGATCAAAATTTTCAGCTCCCAACATATCGGAGAGCCATTAAAAAAAAACAGCAAGTATATCTTGCTTTTCTATACCTTTTTTGAGACCCACAATCTTAATATTATTTCTCCTGCTAAAATTTTCTAACATCCATTTTTTTGTGCAGCTTCTTATTCTCCTCTGTCAAACCAATAGTGGTATCTTCTACAATAATAACTCTATCTTCCACATGCTGCAAATCTTCTTGTAATCGCTTCATTGAATTTTCTCATGTATTTAACTTTTTCTTTAGCTCATTGGCAGACTCCAAAACTATTTATTTCCCCTTCACATTAATAGTCATCTCTTTTCTTTTTTTAGCTTTAGCTATAGCAATTCTAATACTTTGTTTTCTCTTTACCTCCTCTTCTTCTTCGTCTTTTTCCTCTTCACTGCCTGATGTCTGGGAGTCTGCGTCTTGCTCTGATGGCAACACTGAAGGCCTCTGTTGTTTGTGCATGCATGCGAAGTCACTTCTGGGTTCGTCTTCATTGATGTCATCTCTCTGTTATTGAGGGAGAGCAATGTCGAAAGAGGTGCCCTCAAGAGGAACACTCAACCACATGCTAGCTCCAAGGTCCTCAGATCTGGTAGGCTTTGTTTCTTCTATTGTTTTCCCTTCGCGTTAGGCTCCCATAGCGGCAGCAACAACTTTATCTTTTTTAGGAGACGTTGTAAAGTACTGCATAGATGTTTAAATATGTTTTAAACAGGTTTTAATTGATTAAACTATTTCTTAACTCAACATTTTTGGATGATTTCCCAGGAGAATTAGGATCGATGCCTTAACCCCTGACACATCACATAATGTCCCCCCAAAGGTCCTACCATATAATGTATACATTCCTCTTTTATTTTGCCCTCTCAAATGCAACACCTCACACTTAGCTGAATTAAACCCCATCTACATTTTTCTGCCTATATCTGTAAATTATTCGTATCCAACCTCTTAGATTGCCCTCTATGCTGTCCACAAACTGTATGCCATCTGCAAACTTACTAACCTACCCATTTATTTTTTCATTCAAGTACATAATTTGATTAAGAATGTGGGGTACTGTGGATGAAATAGTATGATTTGGGGTACTGTGGATGAAATAGTATGATTTGAGTGTAATGTATTCTGCACTTTTCTATTTTTTAACTTTTAATATGTATTCTGGTCTACTCTATTTTTTATATAGAATTTCAATAGAAATATTGAAAAGGAAAATGTACATCATAAACAGAGGTCCCAACATAGATCCTTGAGATATATTCTGCATATGCTGTAACACATTCTTTGTCTAAGAAACTGTTATGAGTCCAGAAGACCCCAAAACCCAGCAGCAATAGAAATTCACCAAGAAAAATGGTTACTTAAACAAAAGTTGCTTTTAATTATCTTTAAAAATGAAAACAGAATCAAACTTTAACTTATGACTATTAACTTAACCCTCTTCTTATTCTAAGCGCACATGTATGTAATGTGTATTAAAGTTCAGAAATGTTATTTGATTCACAGTCCAATCTCACTTCTCATTCCTCCAAATTCACTGGTTACAAGCAATTCTTATACTGTGCACAGAATTTAACATTTATGCATTTCACCAAGCTTTGGTGCTTGAAAGGTAAGTGGTTACCGCTCAGGAAGGTTCTTGTCGGCTTTCAAAGAGAGATTTGTTGCTCATTGGACACTCACAACTGATTCCTTTTTAATCAGCCACTTCAGAGTCTTTCCGAAGAAACTTGCCCCATCGGGGTTCTCCAGGTGATAACCTCTTTCTTTCAGGTCACCACAGAGTTCCTTTTCTGTTTCTCTTAATTTAAATGAAACATTATATAGCCAGCCATCTCCTCTTGTATGGACCACAAGGGCTTTAATCAGGCTGAACTAAGAACTCACAACACATCTTCAAAATGTTTTTTTTCCACAAGCTTGTCAGTTTGTCACATTCCAGTCCCAACTGCTGCTACTGAACAGTAGAAGTGAATTCTCTCTCTCCCTCTCTCTCTCTCTCTCTCTCTCTCTCTCTGAGAAAACCAAATGACTCTCTTAGAACAGCAAACTGCACTCAGACCACAGCGCCTGACCCAATCTTCTGAGTTCGTTCATCTGGTGCTTTCCAAAACAATAATCCATTACTCCACAGCATGTCCAATTAACACCTACTTGTGAAGTCCCTATAGGCATTCTTCAAAGTTTGTGGAAAGACACTCAGAACCAGCACTGTCTGGCTTGAGCAGAGCTCTGGCATTTAAATGAGATCTGTTTTGAAGTGTTTGTATGTGAGGCTCACCAACCTATAATTTCTTGATTATCCTAATTTCATTTATTGAATAAAGGAACACTGGCTACTTACCTCTGCATACATAAAAGTAATGCACCAGGCACGCACTAAAAGTGACTACTTGCTTATGCAATCTAGCATGCATTAATTTATGAATTTGGTTTTGGAGTTTTTTTTATCTTGTGTTGCCTTTAATTTTTGCATTGTGGCTAAGCAAGCCATTGTCTGGTCGATAATGGAGGGAAGAAAAAATACAGGACTGTGAGATTTAGGGTTGGGTTTAATGACAACACAGTTAAATGAGTTGTTTCTAGCCACAAGGGTTTCCCCTCGCTCCCAATTTACTCACTGTTTGATTCGTGTTTCGAGATGTGGCCCATGACGACAAGATGGCACTGCACACACCAGATAATGAGAAATTTTGAGACCAGATAAGTGGAGTACTACAGAGCTACTTTTGAACGTTCTGATCTTGCATTTCATGCTGCAGAATGACTTTCCTTGTATCCTTATTGTTTGCAGGCACAGGAGTTAAATAGCAGGAGCATAAGCTATATTGTCAGCAATTGCAAGACAGCAACAGGCCTGTTGTGGTAGCTGTGCAAATAGAGCAATGGATTGCTACAGAAAGATAGCATCATGACTTCATGTGGTCCTCCTGCTCTGTTGTTAATTTCAATGGGAACACTGACTGAAGTGGGCTATGGAGTTGGGGGCAGGAGTGGACTTGGCATGTGAGAGGAGAAGTATTTTGAATGGAGCCTCAAATTTCATGGATCCTGTCAACATTTTGTGATTGTGGCCATACTACAGTTATGATCTCCTGAAATGTAAATCAATTGGGCACTGGATGGTGAAAGCTATCTGTTATTCAATTGAAGATGGCATTTACCTGTATACACCCATTTGACAAGTGCACCCAAGGCCCATGATAGAGGCTTATCTTTTTATGAATGAGGACATAATACCAAGAGCCTACACCAACATACAAAATGCTCAAGATTTACTTTTCCATTCTGTTAAGGTAACTTTGTAACCTGATGATACTTTACGTTGTTTCATGCTCCAGATGTATCCTGAAGTTTGATGGCTCTGGAGGTGAAGAACCCATGTCAAGTTAAACAAAGATTTTTCAAAAATCCTCTTACCATTAGAGGATCTTGGATTCTTCATGAATTTCACAGTGCCTTTCTCATCTTCATTAATGAGATGTGCAAGCACCACGATGTGGATCCTAACTGCCTGCCTTAAAGATGGTTATATCCCCCTGTCCCTCTTGTTTGGCAATTCCACTGGATTTAAAGCAAGGAGTTTGAATGATTCTTCAAATATAGGACAATTAATCCAAATATATCACTTTTACACTTTGTGCACATTGCACTCACAGGGGACAGTGTGCTTTACGTGCAGCCCATCAATTTATATCTCCAAATAACAGCACAAATGACCTAATTTAAATTTATCAGTTTTAATTGGCTTCTCAATTACCTGAAAAAAAATAATGCTACTTTTAAAGTGGAAAGGAAATTCAAATCCAAATCGAAATTAAACAAATTAAATTTTAAACCAAAAGTAAAATCACTCACCAAAGTGCCCACTCAATTCATTGCACTGAGAGGATGCTATGCTCAATTTTTACATCCAGTAATGATGGGAATCCTAGCAATTTGCACTTTGTCACTGACTTCCTCCCAGCTATCATGCTCTGCATATAAACACAAGAAAGGTTCGGGGGCAGAGTCATGTCAGAGAAGCACATTTTAACTGCTCCATGTTATAAGAATGAAGAGGCTTTTAAAAAGAGAGAAGATTGGGAATTTGAAAAATTAGATATGCTTTTATCCTCAGTAATGTTTAAATCCATTGGCCACTGACAACAGGCAAACAAGACTTGGACATTCTGCACCCTTTCCTCCAATCTCCAAAGTCTGCTGTTGCAGTTTGTATTTGCATGCAAGCTTATCCTATAACATATTGGTGAGAATAGTCTAATATATATTTATGATATGATTCAAGAGTCAAAATCCCTTTATGTCATGAAATAGTATAGAACATGTAATATTATATGAAATTGCAGTAAGGCAGACAAAGAGTTGCCATTAGTGTCATCTGGCACCCCTTACAGTAAGAGAGAAATAGAAGCAAAACAGAGTCCTTTCAGAGTTACTGAGTGTCCATGGATTCTCTGCCAGTGCTCCCATAGCCTCTGCAGCCAAACAGTCTCCTGTTCAATGCACAACTGGAAATTGTTCAGAGGTGTGAATTGGAATGTGAGTACTAGAGTAGCAGTGGTACAGACAGCAGAAAAAGGGATTCATTTCTGTCTCCACCTGATCTTTAAACTTTAAGCACAGGGACTCAGTGATTAACTTCAGCCATCAGGTTCACTGGACATCTCCCACTGACATTTTATTGAACCCTTGAAATGTTAACTCTAGTTTGCTTTTGAGATGCTGTCTCTTGTGGGTTGTTTCCAGTATTTTCTGCTTTTCTTTCATTTCAGCCCTTGATGGCTTCTTGATCTAGCTAGTCAGCAGGACCTCTTTAATTGTTCACAACTTTCACCAGAAGTATCCAGGCTCCGAATTTAGTACCCAGTCTTGTTCCCATTGTCATTGCTCCTCAAGTTGGGCAATATTTTCTGGCAGTGTTTGGATACTGAGATCACCTACCCTTTAGGAGGAGTGGGTAACTTCAATTCATATGGATTCATTTCAGCTGATACGTTGGACTCCTTAAATTGCTCATGCTTTGCAACTACTCACTAATCACACATTAATGGCTTCAGAAAAATTCACATTTTTATGCGCAATTAAAATTTTTTAACATGGTCTAAATAAAACAAAATATCAAGGTACAAATATGTTCACAGAAATAATGAATTATCCACCTATCGCAAACAATTGTATTTTTTTCCTCTCCATCCTCCATAAAAGAAATAATATTGAAAATATAGTTTTCTACTTTTAATCACCAATAACTAAACAGTTACATGGTAATTATGTGGGATATTAAACTTATGAATTAAGAATTAAAGTAATCTTCTAGATTTTCATTTTTTGTCCGCAATTGTAGCTCAGTCTGAAAGTGTATCATTATTATAGTCACTTCAACATATCAAAAATAAGGCTGCAAACAGAAATACATCTTTCCATAAAATGTAATGTAAATGTAACACATCTTTATTCTAAATCAAATAATATTTTACCTGATTAGGTATTCTGAGAGGTGGCCTGGGGCCTCCTGGGTAACGAGGTGACATGAAAGGCTGCATGGAAAAATAAATAGAGGAAAATGCTTTTCAATGAGAATAATTCAATTGAAGCACTATTCTTATTTTTAGGTTTACAAATTCACTTATTTTCAGAGGGCTGTCTATCTTGGCAGTCTCCCTCAATCTCATGGATGTTTTACATACATTCTGTAAGTGGTTGTTGGTCTTTTGCATAAAGTCAGGAATCTTAACATAAACCAACAACACGATCACACATTAAGCCAGCGAATCTAATATCAGCCATTACATTACCACAATCCTGTGCTCCTAATAATATTAAGCAAACCTCTTAATTGTTAAGTCAATAAGTCAAACATGGTACTTCATAGTATCAAAACATTGTCGTTTATCAGCATGAAACTTAATTAAACAGTGAATAAATCACCACAAATTATAGTTTAACAAAACACAAGGGTTATCTGCATGTTTAAACGGTACATTAAAAAAAAAGTCAAACCAAATAGAAAGTTGTTCAGCTAGTATGATTGCCACTTCATTCTTTCATCAGATTAGCAACAACAAATCAAGTACATTTTCTAGACTCCCGGGGGAAATTATATTTTATTCTGGACAACACTGAGTAACATTTTACAATGATGGATCCTGGCCAGTGTAGTAACAACATTCCATTCACTTTGCCCAGGTTACACTTTCCTGCCTTTTTTAAAATACCACTTTCCCTCAATAGTTGAAAAACGATTAATCAATGAATTTGCTGAGAATTCGACTGCTGGTTTATGCTCAAAATTCCAATTCTTTGCTAGGTCAAATTCTGGACTTGGAAAAGAATGTCAGAGTTTTCACAAATAAGTTTCAGATTTTAAATATTTAGAATGTGCCAGCTTGTGAGACCTTGACATCAGCACTAAAGCAGATTGTTTGATTAGACTGAATCATGGAGAACCACGATGATTGTTAAATACATTTCCACTGTTCATTTCTCATCAGTGATTGCAATGCTATCAATGAAATAACATTCCACAGAACTATTTGGACTTTAACAAAATCCACATCAGCACCTGACTTCTTCACATGAATGTAACCAATTGGCAACTGGCCAGTATACATAAACTATACATACTGTTTCCACATAATTTTTATATTTTCAATTAAAAAAAAACTATTGCCACATGAATTGATCTTAATGATATATCTGTAGAGATTAACATATGAATAATGATGAAAAAATACTGGAAAACTGAAGTTGAGTATTGAATTTGAATACTACTTTTACAATTATCCACAACTAAATTCATTGGATGCAATGCATAAAATTTAAAATGACCAATTTTCCATGAAAGTAAAAAAGGAGTCTGCAGATGCCGAAGAACCATATAAAAAATACTGGAGGAATTGAGCAGGTCACGCAGCATCTATGGAAAAGCAATAGGCACCTGCCATTTGGATCCTCGGCCTTTTAGGATGCTGCATCATTTATTGAGTTCCTCCAGCATTTTTGCATTATTTCCCATTCATGCAACTTTCAAATAGCAGTTTGAAGGTGTTTCAGAAGATAATACTTTTGAAGTGTAATAAAACTGTACCCACATTCACCCATATAACACAGCCTACATTTTTAAACTTCTGTTTTCATGTGCCATCAGAATTCTAAAATTAGCTTATCAACTAGTTGATGATTTCATTCTACACAAATAGAATTGTTTTCCCAAGAAGTCATTAATAAAGTACTGGCATTAAGAAGGTGAAACGAAAAAAAAAAGATTATATCTGTTAGTGTAACAGAGTAAATAGCCAGCATACATTTTGGGGTTTTTCACCTGCCATCTGGTTTAAAAAATAGTACAACACGATTAGTGAGTTTCTTCAGTGAACTATAGAAAACGTGATACAACTTCCAAACTGTTGGGATATGAATATTCTTTTGCACACAATTACATTCAGTGTCCGCTGCTGTGGCATACTGTCGTCATGTTTATTGTGTTTAAATTTTGCTTGTTCTAATTATAATTTATAGTTCATTGAAATTACAATTTAAACAGATTATTCAGAATTTACCCAATGTTTTTAACATAATTAGTTTGCAGGCAATAATCTGGGTACAATTAAAATATTGATGCTGTACTAACCTGAAATAAAATATGCAATATTATGCAGAAAATGCAAAGATTTGGGCCAGAGGAACACTATTTCTTACCAAGCAATGATAAACAAGCAAAATAATACAAACACCAATTTTGAAAGCAAAAAAGCAAAACACTAAAAAGCAAATCTTAGCTATTCTGGAACTGATGAATAGAATGTCACTAGAGCGAGAATAAATATACTCTATTAGAGCTGGTGCTTAGAAACCCTTAGTTTGTTCTGAATAACTATTGTGCCTTCCTACCTGGCTGTGAGGTCCCATCATGGGATTGCTGGGATTATGTGGTGGAGGCTGTGCATGTGGAGAGGGCTGTGAACCTGGTGGTCCCTAGAGATAATTGCAAACATAAATTAGCCAGCATCATAACTATTAATAAAGTTACTGACCACTTATGCCAAGTTTCTCACACTGAAAATTAGTCACACCTTGCTAATACGCTTTGATTCTGAACAGTTAAATGACATCAAAATTAACAATCAATTGCTCTGAACCTCTGTATAGCTATTTTTCTAAACTGGCAAAAAATAGTTAATTGCCCTCAGCCCATAGATCATAATCCTAAAATATGAAAGTGTACTGGAGATAATATGCTTGGCCTAGTAAGGTGATAGAAGAGATTTTGAATATGGAAACATGGAGGTCTTATTGTAGTTATGTTGATTCTTGGTAATGCCACATCTTGAATGTTTTGTGCAGTTTTGGCCTCCTAATGTGAGGAAGGATTACAGCAAAGGTTCGCCATACTGATGGCAGGACTGAGGTATGAAGAAAGACTGGATGGAAAGTGTTATACTCAGTGGAACTTAGAAGAATGAGAGGGGATCTCATTGTGACATTCAAATTTCTGACAGGATTAGACGGAATAGATGTAGGAAGAATGTTCCTGATGATATGTAAGTCGAGTAAGGGGTGATAATATAAGGATTAAGGTTATACCATTTAGGAGTGAGATGAGGAGAAACGTTTTCACTGGAGAATTGTGAACTTTTGGAATATAGAAAGTTGTTGAAGCCAGTTTATTGGGTATGGCCCTGATAGCTAAACCAATCAACAGGCATGAAGAGAAACCAAGCATAAGGTCCTGAAATCATAGGTTGACTATGATCATATTGAATGACAGAAGAGCCTTCAAGGACTAAATGACCTTCTCCTATTTTGTATGTTACTATGAATATCAATTTATGACATATTCATCAGCTTTTTTTTAAACTGGCTATAAGAAAGTGTACATTCCAAATATTTCCTCTGAAAATCATTAAATTATGCTTTAATATGAAACAAAATAATCTGGGCAGGAAGGTTAATCACCAAAATTGTATAAGAAAGAGTTTACAAATGATAATGATCCTTCTTTCATGAGAAATGTACATCTTATTGTTGTCTAAAATAGTCCGAACAATATATCTTTCGCATTTTCTCCAAAAACACTTATTCTATCAATTAGTGGAAGAACTCACTAAATTACTGGAAGAACTCACAAATACGGAATCCATCACACTTCAAAAACAAATAAGCAGAAAGCTTGTACTATTTTGATCATAAATTTTGAGAAGAGGATGAAATCTGCCTTGAAGAACAGTACTCATTAATAGTCTCCATGTATTTCACCATCAAACGTTGATTCAGTTATACAGAAGTGACAAATTTGAAGCACAATACATCTCCATTTAAGAACCTGTTGTTGATCAAATAATGTGCTGCTCTAAAAAATTTCAAGGCAATTAAATTAACTCATAATTTAATGTTTTTTTTATCACAGCTGAAGTGAGCGACTTATCTCTAACATAAAAGGTGAAACCTACTGGAATGGAAATCCCAACGTATCCATGTCGGATTATTCAAAGGTAAATCACTTGGATTAACGCTAATGATTTATAATATTCTCTGTAGGGATTATAACGAGTGATACTGACATGCTATTACCCCCCTTCTTTCAGATATGAGACATGGTGTATAATTTCGGGGAACTAAATGATGGGAACAGAAGTATTTCTTAATGAGAGAATTCTGCAAGTGGTAAAATTCCAAACGCAGTCTGATCATTTAAATACTCTCTATTAAATGGCGTAATGCCCTGCATTACAAAGTGATATCTCATATATAAATTGTTTTGCCGTTTTATGCATTTTGAAGTACAGTCAGTTCCTTAAATAATGAACATGAGTTTGGCCAAGTAAACAGTGAGCATTTGTTCAAAAGAGTGTTGTGAGCATTTCTAATTGCCAGCAAATTCTGCTCAAACGACCACCAATCCTCCTTTTCAGTTCCTAACAAAAATATCTATTTTCAATGTTTCTTTGGCTTGGCTTCGCGGACAAAGATTGATGGAGGGGGTAAAAGTCCACGTCAGCTGCAGGCTCGATTGTGGCTGACAAGTCCGATGTGGGACAGGCAGACACAGTTGCAGCGGAAAATTGGTGGGTTGGGGTTGAGTGTTGGGTTCTTCCTCCTTTATCTTTTGTCAGTGAGGTGGGCTCTGCGGTCTTCTTCAAAGGAGGTTGCTGCCCGCCGAACTGTGAGGCGCCAAGATGCACGGTTTGAGGCGAGATCAGCCCACTGGCGGTGGTCAATGTGGCAGGCACCAAGAGATTTCTTTAGGCAGTCCTTGTACCTCTTCTTAGGTGCACCTCTGTCAAGGTGGCCAGTGGAGAGCTCGCCATATAACACGATCTTGGGAATGTATTCTACCAGAAACTACCAATTACTTGCCCACAAACAAGCCTGAAAATCAAATGGTGCTCATTTGTTCATGTTCAATACGGTCAATCATTTACTACCTGGATGCCGATGTTTACTAATATGATTGTGGTAACAGAGACTAAATCTTGCAAGCAGCTCCCTTTCAGTATTTCTTATCAGGATTTTTAATTATTACCATAGCATTTATTTTCCAGATAGTACAACAATATCCCTCATTTAACATTAAAACAAGGTAACTCCTTTGAGGTAGGTTATAAATTACATAGGATTCTAATAGGAACATGCCAAAAGGATGATTAAACTAGATACATCACGCAAGTTATCTGTGGAATAACTAGAATGACATCTTCATATGCAAATATGCTGCACCAGTAAAACAAACATCAGTTTGTTGCCTTTTGTTGGCTAAAATTAAAAAAAAACAGATGCCTCTTGTGCTAATAGGGAGGAATTATTGTCTAAGGTTATTCTCAAACTGATCATGGGAGAAAGTTCTCTTGCTCATCTTTTTGGGTGAAAATCCTGCTTAGTTCAAGAAACCTTGTCAAAGTGAGATTGACAATATCCTCATCAAAACAAATATTAAATAGACAGCAAAAACATCAGAAATATTTGCAAATATTGTATATGAAAGTACCTGTCATGTTCTATATGTGAAACAAATACACGTAACAAAGCACCCATCCATCTCCCCAGATTCTGCTCGCATCACCATCATGCTTATGTTCAGAAGTAACCAACAACTGAATGCTGTGTCTGAAGCAACTTTGTCGAAATCAATCTTCAACAGTAGTGAGCTTTTGATTACCTGAACAACCCGAATGCAGGACGCAAGTTATTTGAAAATATTTTCTGATGGGAAGAAATACATATACTGAACTGGACACTACAAGTTCACAAGTGATTCTATGTGTGGACTAAATGGAAGATCACTTTCCACTAGGAGGCAACAATGCTCCATTAACTTCACTTGAAGTCAAATACAAAAATATTCTTAACATTACTGCTAAGAAGTGAATGCAACTATTAACCTATTTTACAAGAGGATTTTTTTTACAATTAAGAATTATCCACGAGGTCAGTTCTTTTCAAGTAAGAAGCAACCTTGCTATTTTAGTAATATTCAAATTAACATACAAAACATGTGATCTGACAAAAAAGCATTATTGCCTATAACAATATGTTCATATGCTAATTGAGAAAATCACTATTAAATAAGGGTCTGAAGAAGGGGTGTTGGAAGAAATCAAAGTTCTATGTACAATGTGTACTTAATTTTTCATATCATGTAAATCAACGCAATGGAAACAATTGAATAAGAAAGAAATATCTACTACAGCTCCACATCACAACTAAATCTTCGGGTTATTCCCTTTGGAGATGTCTAAATCTGTTATACAAGACCTTCTGCATCAGGTTCTGTGTACTGAGAACCCCCTGCTGATTTTTGCTGAAATGTAGAGTATGTGCATGCATAGCTATGTAATTCAGGATCTTCTACTGCATAAACTGACGAGGGCAACTCTTCACATAAATCTTAGGGGAATGTCACCCTAACCTGCAACAAATGGAATCTGTACAAGGGTTTAGAATAAACATGGGTCTTCTGACAAGTTTTGAATATTGTGTTAAAGTAAATCATTGAATTATAGGTTGTGTACTATTATTGACCTACCATCCTTTTTCATTAGTACCAAAAATAATAGGCAAATCTTCAATTTGCCATTTTATTCACATTAATGTCTAATTCAATTGCTGCATAATGATTGACAAGGATCCAGGTTTTTTGAAGAACAAAAAAAATGTTTTGTTTTCTATAGATGCTCAATACAAGTACTCACGTAACAAAAACCTCCCAAAAATTATTTTTGAAATCCTAAAAGTGTTAAGAAATTGAGAAAAAAGGACTCATTACCATTGGTGCATTGCATCTCTATAATTGCTGAGAGATATGACATCCTGTAGATTCATCTTATAAATTTACGTGCTGTTTTCATACTGTAGAGTATTGTTTATACATAGACTGAACATTCACTGTTATAACTGGACATACTCCATATTAAGATTTTAGTGGGAAACATCAAGGTGATTCAAGAACAATCCTATCCCTCAAAACAGCATTCACCTTGTTTCATGCAACCTAAAACAATTTGATGCCATGTCAACTAATTTTGTGAAGAACTCCTGGTAACTTTCCAAAAAGTTTTTAAAATTCTGTAATGTTATTTTATTAAACAATCGTTAATGGAATACATAAAGATATACAATGATATTTGACAAGGTATTAAAACAATAAATTTAATTTATTTTATGGATCTGGAGAGGCAGGAGATTTTAATCAACCCCAACACCATCTCCCACCAACATAAAACAGTACAGTACAGAATCAGGCACTTCAACCCATGTGCCTATTGAATATCATGTCCAACTCAAACTAAAACCTTGCTGTTTGCCCACTAGATATCTCTCCCTACCCGTTCATATTCATGTGTGTATCTGGAAGCCTCTTAAATGCCTCTATTATATCTTGTTCTACTACTACTCCAGGCAGCTTGTTCCAGGCACCTATCATTTTTTGTGTAAAATATTTGCTCCAGACATCTCTCTTAAACTTTCTTCTCCTCATGTAAACACATATCCTCTAGTGTGTGACATTTTTGCCCTGGGGAAAGGATTTTGATTGTCCGCAAATGCATCTCATGCTTTTATAAACCTCTATCAGGTCTCTCCTCAGCCACCTATAGGTCAGAGAAAAAAAATAACTTATATTGTCCATTCTCTCCCTATGATGTATAGTCTCTAAACTATGCAACATCCTGGTAACCTCTTCTGTACCCTTTCCAAAGCTTTCATATCTTTCCTGTAATAGGATGACCAGAATTGCACATGGTATTCCAAATGCAGTCTAACCAAGGATGAACGATCTTATACAGGCCTTCCCATAGCCCAAAGGCCAGCAGGGCCTTGCAATGCTAGGAGATGTCCCACATTTTTCTTTATGCTTGAATCCCACCAATTCCAGAGCCTTCAAACAGACAGAACATCTTCCACAATGTGGGAGAAAGTTCGACGCTCTGTGATTTCAGGGTGATGGTGCTGTTCTATTCTTTTATTGTTAAATGAGGTATTCTAATACCAGATTATATACTGAATCTCATCAGGTTGGGCGGACAAATGAGAGAAAGTCAGAATGTTCTCTCAAGGTGATGCCCAGCTGGATCCAGTAGTTGGCATTGGAAACCAATGGGATGATGACACCCTCCCTGAATTGAAGTCCATAGTTTTTCATCAAGGAACAAAGACGTGAATATAGGCTAAAAGTAAGTGATAGAAATGCAGCAGCCTTAGAAATTCCACATTCTGGGGAACAGATAGGCTTTTCTTTACTTGTCAAGTTAAGTCTTACATGGCTTAGTGCTTTCCTAATATTACGGTAACAAACATCAAGAAGATGAGATATGTGGTAGTGAGCCAGAAGTCATGGTATACACAACAAAGCTAAGACTTGGACTCAGATTTTCAGGGGCAAGGGAGGAAACTCAAAAGTAGCCTGTCAATCATGGATGCCCTTAATCTTGTTGTGATGTTCATCCTATTCTATTTTATATGTAGATTCCATTTTATTTTGCAGATTGCTCCTTCCTGTTGAACTTTACAACACAGTGATCCCTCATTGACAAGAAACCTACTTACTCCACTAATTCCCAGATCCAGATCTGCCAGTCTCTCCTTCCTGCTTAGCCTTAAAGCATACTGATCAATGCAGTTTCCTGAACATGTTTTATATATTTGTCCAGTAGTTCTCCAATTTGATTGTGTAATTGAAATTCCTTTCTCTACATGGCTTGCTCGTCTCTGTAAGTTCCATGTACATTTAATCTTCTTTTTGCACTGGTGTTTGTGGCCCATAGATTTTCTCCAGGAGAAAAAAAGCTTGCAGATATGTGGGGTGGGTAAAATTTGAAAATTGCAAACAAAACTGGTTTTGCCAGGCGTGGTAAACCGAGAGGATACCAGAACGATTAAAGGAACTGCTCACACTAACTATCCGCGACTCTCATATCAGACAATATTTATTTATATGGCTGAACGGTTGTCTTGAATATGTTTGTTTATCTGTATGTGTGTTATGTCTGGTTGTATGCCAGCGAGTTTTTCATTGAGGACCGGAGAAAGCTGTTTCTTCAGGTTGTACTTGTGCAATCAGATGATAATAAACTTGACGAAGAAGCCACAGATAAGCTGGCAGAATGAGCAGATAAATAGTAGTTGAAGCTATTGAAGGGATATGTGAATTAATGCATTCAGCATAAAAGGCAACAATATTAATTGAATGGATAAGATACGCAACAACAAAAAAATGGGTGTACAAGGGCATGACCTTTGAAAGTAACAGGACATAATGAAGGAGTGATTACTGAAGAATATGATACCTGTGCTTTGTATACAGTAGGGGAGGACGTGATTACTGGTTCGATTACGACTGGAGTATTGTGTGCAAATCTAAAAGTCCTACAGAGGATGGACAATCTTTTTTACTAGCGTAGTTCCAAGGATAATGGGCTTAAGCAACTAGATTAGAGAGGAAAATTCGGGCTTAATTTTTTGGAGAAAAGATTACATGCATCTCTTCATAACATTTGTCCAGTGAAAGTAGTTGGGTACTTTAAATTTGTCAGCTGTGTGTGTGTCGAATGAGCATTTAGCACGCAAATTTCTCCCTTGGATTGGTACATCCCAGTGTGTAGCCAATACATGACACGCAGGTTCAATTAAAAAAAGACCAGAGCACTCTAATCAACATGCCCACAAACAAAGTTTGATCCTTCAGGGTTTGGAAGTTTTGTTTCTGTATGTGATAGAAATTACAGTGCATCAGATACTTGACAACCTTCCTTTAAATTAAAGCATCCTGTGCCTTTAAAGGGAAAAAAAAATGCATATATCCAATTATAATAATACAGAAGTATAATTCAATGCATTTATGCTTTTTTCAAAATGCATAGACTCATGCATGAATTCCTACGTTCCTAAATCCACCATCTGCTTCAAGCAGATTATAATCTTCAGGGATAATTTAGAGGGATTCATCATGTCTCTTATACTTATCTGGAAATCATAAAGTCATTTTAAAAGCCTTTTCCTACTGCTTAAGTCTCTTATTACCTGAAAGAATCCCGGTGGTACCGGGCCTACTGGCATTCCGTCTCCTGGGGGAATGTTTCCTAGTACTGGACTGGGAGCTGCTGCAGCACTCTGAAAAGAAAGGCAACTCCTGTGTCATTACATCCTGTAACAAGGAACTGGCATACTTCCTAAGTGTAAAGAATAAAATAACACATGCTCTGAATCAATTAAACTCATGACAAAAACAAATCTAAATATATCTTTCATGTGCAGCTAGTGTTTTCAGAGGAATACCAAAATCATGAAACCACAACAATATTTAAAAATCTAACTGCTTATTTGAAAGACAAATCAATCTTCTTTATAATAAATGGCTAATTTAGCTGACAATCATAGCTAAATAATCATGCATTAAATGTGTACATCTGTCCATTTTTTCCATAAATTACATTCCAACAATACAACATTGTTAATTGCACAATGCAATCACTGGGGATGGGTGGATGGATCACGGATGGGCAGTGGGATCTGGTACATTATCCAGATCTGCAAAAAAAAAGTCTTTTCAAGGCAAAGATGTTTCTTAAAACAAAATATCAACCTTTTAAGTTATTATCTTAAAGTTGAAATGTTAGTTTGGACTTTGTTTTAACAAAAGTGTTATCTAATTATTTTTTTTTTAACTCAGTGATTTAATTTGGAAGAATCCAGAAAAGTCAGAGACGAAGATATTAGTTGAGTGAGGCAGATGGGGCATTGGTTGGTGATGAGTGGAATTGTGTGGACGTCAGTGTTTAAGTGCCAAAATGCTAAGCTTTGGTCCTGGATATCAACATCAAACACACTTGGAATGATTCAAAACACAAGGAGCAATGGAGTAAATAGATGAAAACATATATGATTTCAAAATATTAGATAACTAGGCAAGCAAGCAGAAAATAAACTGTAGGATAAGGAATGTAAAATGAAAAATACAAATGAATATTGTGATGTATTTTATATTGACAAATTAAATCACAGGGAAGCAAAGGAAATGATTGGGAAATAACAAAATACTCATTATTTTTAATATCTCAATTGTACAACAATGAAATTAAAAATTCAACAGATTATTAGATTAAATAGTTGTTTAGTAGGGATAGGGAAGAGAATATCATGATCGTTTATTATCATCTGATTGTACAACAGTGAAACAGTACTCTTTGGTTCTTTGCACAAAAACGAGAACATATATACAGAGGGAACACACATACAGACAAACAATAGATATGCACTATGTATAAAGATGAATTAAAATAAATAAATATTGTTAAATAAATAGTAGCTTCTCAGAGGGTTTGTATGAGCAGTTCATTAGTCATTCAAGCAGTCTCACTACCCGTGGAAAGAAGCAGTTTCTCAGCTTGGTAGTTCTGCATCTGATACGCCTATATCTTTTTCCCAATGAGAATAGCTGGAAGATGCTGTGTGCGGGTGATAGGGGTCCTCAATGATTTTACGAACCCTCTTTAGACAACGATCCAGGTATATCACATTGATTGAAGGTGGAATACCCCAGTGATCCTCTCTGCTGCTCTTATAGTCCTATGGATTGATATCCAATCGAATGCTCTACAGCAACCGGACCATACCGTGATGCAGCCGACCAGGATGATCTCGATAGAGCCCCTGTAGAAAGTTTACAGGATGATGGCCGGTAGCCTTGCCCACCTCAGTCTTCTCAGGAAGTGCCGTATGAAATATGTTAATTGAATAATTTCCCATTTCTATGTATTGAAATTACTGATGCCAAAGCAATGTTGTACATGCATTCAGAGATGGGAAACATGCCGTTTCTATTTTCTTTTCCAGAATCATACCTAAGCAATTAAAACATAAAATGCTGGCAAATTCAAAAGGTCAGACAATATCTGTGGAAACAGAAAGAGAGTTAATTGTCAAATCAAAGACCTATTGCCAGAATTCAGAAAGAGAGAAAAAAAACTGGTTTTCAGTTGCAGAGTTAGGAGGGCAGATGAATTGAAAGGAAAAAGGATGCAAAAATGAAGAGATGAAGCTAAGGTTGTGTTGGGCAAATTGTAGAGTTCTTCCTGTCAAATAGTTAATTACACTTTTGGAGGACAATAATACAAAAAAGTGTAATTGTCAGGAGTGTGGGAGATACCAAACAGGATCAGCTGTGCAAATGGAGAAAGAAAATCTGAGCCAGTCACAAATGCATGACGTACAGTGGAAATGGTCAGTTCTGATACATTGAAAGTGAGTTATTGGAAGCCAAAAGTTCAATACTAAGTCCAAGGGCTGCATCATTCCCAGATGAAAGATGTTCCTCAAGCACTTTTGGGTCTCAGAATAAAAGTGCAGGTCATAGACAGATGGGTCAGAGTGGAAGTTACTTGGAGAATTAAAGTGGCTGGCAAATAAACACTTAGGATGAGTTCTCAGACACATGGTCACACCCGCCCATTGAACATCAAGGCATTGTCTCCTTAACTGTTCTTGGATTCATTTTATGAGGAGATCTTCTGTCAACAGTTTCTAACACCAAGCCTTCTAGCCTCACACAGCCCAATTCTACCAAGACTAGGAGTGTACAGGAAGACTCATTGTTTCTGCCTGCTCTAGACCCACTAAAATTGTTTATTTTTACAGTGACTCCATCCTTTCTTCCCCCAGTTCAGTCCCTTCACACTCTAGTGCTTGACAGTTTCTGATTTCCCGGTTCCAACCAACTCACCTTTACTATGGACATAAAATCCCTCTATGCTCCATACCAAATCAAAATGAAGAGAGGTCCAATCAGTTTTCTTCCACCAACATACTCATTTTCTTACCTGAACTCATTCTCATCTGGAGTAAATTCTGTTTCAAATCGCCTTCTCCAAAATCAAACACATAGTCTTTGTGGTATTTTAATGTGATTCACAGAATAGCCATTTTTTCAGTGCTAATTAAGCTTACTCCTTCAACACTGTTGATACTGGCTACAATATAACTTTTCTAATGCTTATTGCTGAATTGATCATGTTTAGGCCCAATTCCACCTATTCTTTACTTCACATGGTCCATTTTGACTCTTCACTTTCATTCTTCTACATACACTTCAATGCAGAAATTAACGCATCACCAAGAAAACCCTGTTTCCCCTGAGGAATAAACACCATGCATAACATCAGGTGGGGTGAGGAGGATCCTATCTAAAGTGAACCCACAAAGTGTGGCCCAGCTGACTGAGGTCCTAACTCATTCCTGCAGTCCATGGATTCCCCATTTTTCAAGGCAATCACCATTATCCTGGTATCCCAGACAGCAATGAAAGCCAGACAAATGACTACTGTCCAGTGGCACTCACCTCCATGGTGCTTTGAGAGAGTGGTAATGGAGCACATCAAAGCACATCTAGCAGTGACAATGGACCCATTTCAGTTTGCCCATTGGCCAAATTGATCTACAGATGACGTGAAGACCTAGACTCTCCACTCTGTCCTGGCCTATCTAGAGTACAATGCCTCATACACCAGGCTGTTGCTTATTGACTTTAGCTTGGCATTCACCACAATCATACTTCAGAAGATGATGGATAAATTCTCCTTATTGGGATTCACTGCAGCTGGATCTGGGATTATTGAAAGACCACAGTCTGTCTGGGTTGGCAGCAAAGCCTCAAGCCCTATCATACTGAGCACTTGTGCACCTCAGGGCGGCATGCTCTGCCCACTACTGTACACTCCACTAACTTAAGATTGCACTGCCAGGTTGAGCTACAAACAAAATCATCGTTTGTGGATGACACAAAGGTAGTTGGCCTCCTCGGCAACAATGATGTTGGCTTCCAGAGAGGAGAGTGATGGCAAAAGCAACAACCCAAGTCTCAATGTGGACACGATGAAGGAAATAATTGTGGACCTTAGGAGGACGAAGGACCTCTTCCAACTACATATCAATGGCTCCATCAAGGAAAGATTGGTGAGCCCCACAAATTTCCTTGGCATCCACTTAAAGGACCCACAACACCTCCTTATTAGCCAGGAAGGTGCAGCAGCAGTTACATTTCCTAAGGAGGTTGAGGAGGCCCAGACTACTAACCACCATCCTAACAATGTTCTATAGGAACACAATGAAGAAAGGTTGGCTAGCTGTATCATAGTGTGCAAAGCATCAATCGGAAGTCAGCATAGAGGGTAAGAAAAACTGCTGAGAAGATCCCTGTGGTCTCCCTTCCTTCTATCGATATCATCATTCTACAGTATGTTTAAGGAGGGCTTAGAAAATCATTGAGGACTATTATCATCCAGCTGCAGTATCAAGAAAGAGGTGCAGGAACATAAAAACCAGGACTGCCAAGCTGGGAAACAGAAGATAGTGAGACTCGAGAACAATTCTGACCACTCAAGGACCGAAACAATCTTTTCAAGTAAACCTTTTTTAATCTCATAGACTGCAATCAGTATTCACAATGTGCTCTTCTGTAGATTGGCCAAACGGAACACAAGAATGGGTGGCTTCTTTATGCAGACCTACATGCAGCAAACAAAAGTAATCCTGAGCTTTCTGCCTCATTTATCAATTCCAATTTTACTCTAACCCATGTGTCTGTAGTCTCCAGCACTGCTATAACGAAAACCAGCAATATTGACGGGGGGTACTTCATCTTCTATCTGGCCATGCTGCAACCTTCTGGACAACAACTAGGAAACTCATTTACTCTGTCCCTATCAGAATGAGCAATTTAATTTAGACATACAGTATCTGGTAACAGGCTCTTCCAGCCCACAGCTCATGCAGCTCAAATACCCCAATTAACCTATAATTCCGGTACGTTTTTGAAGGGTGGGAGAAAACTGGAGAACCCAGAGGAAACACACATAGACATGGGGAGAATGTAAAAACTCTTTACACACAGCGCCAGATTTGAACCCGGATTGTTGGTGCTGTAATATTGTGTGCTAACCGCTAGGCTAACCGTCGCCCCAGTGCATCTATTGGTGACATTGACTCCATTTGACTTTCATACCTCTACAATTTATCCCTTGCCTTTGACCTCATCCTGCCACAGGTGGTCTATTCATCCCAACCACCACCTCCTCGTCTTTGCTCAAATGTAAAACTAACTTGTCTGTCTTTCTTTCCCAATTCTGACGAAAGAGGATTGTTGACTCTGTATCTCATTCCACAGATGCTAAATGACCAGCTGAATGCTCCCAACAATTTTAGACTTTACTTCAGATTTCTAGCAACAGCATGCATTAATTTTCTTCGGGCAATACAGTAAGCATAGCAATTAGTGCAAGGCTGTTACAGCACCAGCGACCCGGGTGCGAATTCAGTGCTGTAAGGAGTGGTATATTCTCCCCGTGTCTGCATGGATCTCCTCCAGGTGTTCTGGTTTCCTCCCACCCTTCAACAAATACCCAGGTTTTAGGTTAATTGGGTGTAGTTGGGTAACACGGGCTCGTGGGCTGAAAGGGCCGGTTACTGTGCTGTCTGTCAAATTTTAATTTTTTTAAAAACTTAAACTGTAACTAAATTACAGACTGCATCTCAAATGTAAATGTTAAAACACATTTAACAATGAGAGACTTTGCTATCACACCGTATTCTGATCTTACCCAATACCCATTAAGTAGATAGAAAACTCTCGATATGGAACCCGTATACAATTAATTTTGTCCTCAAAAACAGAACAGCATCTTTATACTTACTCAATTAAACCATCCAAGCATTAGGCAAATCTTTACATCACATTTTAAATAATCACAGGATAGAGTTACAACAGTGTTTTTATAAACCTCACTGACAAAAGACAAAGGAGGAAAAACCCAACACCCAACCCCAACCAACCAATTTTCCCCTGCAACCGCTGCAACCGTGTCTGCCTGTCCTGCATCGGACTTGTCAGCCACAAACGAGCCTGCAGCTGACGTGGACATTTACCCCCTCCATAAATCTTCGTCCGTGAAGCCAAGCCAAAGAAGAATGAATGTTCCAGATCCCAGAGTCCACCATGTTAAAGCTTTTTATATCATCCTTTTTGATTTGCTCCATGCAAAATACTTTATCTCAGTTCCAGTGAAATGAAATGGGAAGCACAGCAGAGTGGGAAAGGAAAGAGCAAGATCAAGGGCTGGAAAATCAACTGGGAATTGATTGGTTTTCCTTCAGCTTGTCCTACATAGGGAATATGGGTGTGATAGTATAGATTCTATCACCAATGTGTATATGTACATATGTACAGATGGTAGTGTAGGATGACTGTGATTGGCTGAGAGTGCAGCCACACCTATTGGCAGGTCTTAAAGGATTGCTCCTAGCCAGACCAGGTTATTCTGGACTGGTCGACCTACTTGTGAGATGCTCCAATCTTTTAGTTAATAAAAGCCTTGGTTTGGATCAACAAGTCTTTGGTTCTTTCGACACGCACTACAATTTTATTAACTAAAAAATTTTGAAGGGATGGAGCGTATGCTACAGCTGGGATGCCTCGACATTGACCACAGTCAGCTACAGCCTCAAATGACTTTAAGCACTGGGTGAGGTGCTTCGATACATACTTACAGCTCTCTGATCCTGCGGTGTTAGAGGACAACCATTGACTACTAATATTGATGATTATGGTGTCCCCAAGAGTCTACCAGAGTGTCCAGGATGCAACCACTTACACTACAGCCATCAAGGTGCTGAAAGGGCTCTACGAGCAACCGGTGAACAGGGTCTATGCTCGGTACAAACTTGTTACCGGTGAGTCCTGTAAAGCTTATATTCAGGCAGTAAGGGCACAGACACAACCGCTGAGGAGATCACAGACGATCTTATTCGGGATGCCTATGAGGTCGGGGTTTGATCGAATGAGGTGAGGCAGCGCCTGCTAGAGCACGGAGGAGAAAACCTGGAGGACGTGATCCAGATCGCAGAGACAATGGATGCTGCGGTCTTCAATATGGACATGTACTCTCGGAGCTGGTCCCCACACTCTGATGTGAGTAGAATGCCCTCCCTCTACCCTACAATCAACCGCTTCACGCTCCTGGATGTGTACCCCCTTCCACAGATCACGGATGTCGCCCAATACCGTGTATTTTCCACCATTGACTTACGTTCAGCCTATCATCAGTTCCTGATCCGCCGAGAAGACCGACCTTTCACAGCCTTCAAAGCGAATGGGCGGCTGTATTAATTCATCAGGGTACCCTTTGGGGTCACAAATGGCGTCATGGTCTTCCAGCAGGACATGGACCGGATAGTGGACCAGAATGGGCTGACTGCTACTTTCCCGTATCTGGACAACGTCACCATCTGCGGCCATGACACGGAGGATCATGATGCCAACCTTGAGAAAGTTTTTCAGACTGCAATTCGGCTGCACTTGACCTACAATTTCGACAAGTGTGTCTTCCGGACCACTCAGCTCGCAATTCTAGGTTGCGTGGTGGAGAACAGGGTGGTCATACCGGACCCTTACCGCATGCGTCCCCTCATGGACTTGCCTCCCCTCCCCCCCACACCCAGAAGGCACTCAGATGCTGCCTTGGTTTTTTCTCTTACTATGCCCAATGGGTTCCACACTACGCCGACAAGGCACGGCCTCTCATCAAGATCACCTCCTTTACCCTGACAACCAAAGCCAGAGCGGCCTTCAACCACAGCAAATTGGACATCGCTGCTGCAATGCTACATGCAATTGACGAGTCCATTGCTTTCCAAGTCGAAAGCGATGCATCTGACTTTGCACTGGCAGTCACTTTGAACCAGGCCGGCCGGCTGGTAGCCTTCTTCTCCAGAACCCTTCAGGAACCTGAGAGCCGACACTCCTGTCGAGAAGGAGGCCCAGGCCATAGTTGAAACAGTACGTGATTGGAGACACTACCTCACTGGCAGGCGCTTTACGCTGCTCCTCCATGTTTAGCAATACCCAGTGACGTAAGATCAAGAACGACAAAATCGCCAGGTGGATAATCGAGCTCTCCACCTTTAATTATTACATACTGTATTGGCTTGGTAAACTCAACGACCCGCCAGATGCGCTCTCCAGGGGGACTTGTGCCAACATACAACTGGACAGGCTGCAGAAACTCCACGTGGAGCTCTGTTATCCAGGGGTCACAAGGTTCGTGCACTTTGTCAAAGCTCGCAACCTGTCCTACGCTGTCGAGGAGATTCACAGCTCAGTGTACACTGAGTGCAAGCCCCACTTCTTCCATCTGGAGAACACCCACATCATCAAAGCCACCCGCCCCTTTGAGCGTCTCAGCATAGAATTCAAGAGGCCCCTACTGTCAACCAACCATAACACCTACATCCTTATGGTCATCAACTAGTACTCCTGCTTCCCATTCACTGTGCCCTGCTCAGACGTGACGGCCTCCTCAGTTATAGAGGCCCTGCACAGCATCTTTGCCATCTTCGGGTACCGCAGTTACATCCACAGTGACAGGGGGTCCTCGTTTATGAGCGCAGAGCTGCGGCAGTACATTCTGGAGCATGGTATTGCTTCAAGCAGGACCACCAGCTATAAACGATGCGGTAATGGGCACGTCGAAAGAGAGAATGCACCATCTGGAAAGTGGTTATGCTTGCCCTCTGGTCCAAATTCTCCCCACCTCTCACTGGCAGGATGTGCTCACTAGTGCCCTACACTCCATCCACTCCCTCCTATGCACCACGACCAATGCCACCCCCCATAAAAGGATGTTCTCTTTCCTGAGGTAATCCGAGTCGGGTATGACCATACCGGCATGGCTCACAGTTTCAGTCCAGTCTTTTTATGATGCCATGTCCGGTAATCTCAGAACGACCCCTTGGTTGACCGAGTGACTCTGCTCCATGCGAACCCGCATTATGCCTACGTTGAGTACCCGGACGGACGGGAGGACACAGTCTCTGTAAGGGATCTAGCCCAAGCTGGATCAGGCACAGCAGTGCCTTTAACCCAATCTCCCCCTATTCCTTCTCCCCCAGGTCATCTGCTTGAACAGAGGGACCAGCACCATCCCACCAGCTCAGGCCAGATTGTCGACAACGCCGTTGGCGAATTGAGCGAAGCAGTGGCCGCACTCTGAGGGCCTGGATTGAGAACTGGCTGGCAGGTAGAAGGCAGAGAGTTGGGATAAATGGCTCGTTTTCTGAGTGGCAGGCGGTGACCAGTGGGGTGCCACAGGGATCTGTACTGGGACCCCAGCTGTTCACAATTTACATTAATGATCTGGATGAGGGGATTGGATGTAATTCTCCAAATTTGCAGATGACACTAAGCTAGGAGGGGTTGTGTGCACGGAAGAGGGGGTCAGGAAGCTCCAGTGTGATTTGGATAAATTGAGGGACTGGGCAGATACATGGCAAATGCACTATAATGTGGATAAATGTGAGGTTATCCACTTTGGTAATACAAACCGGAGGGCAGATTACTATTTGAATGGCAATAGATTAAGAGATGGGGAAGTGCAGAGAGACCTAGGGGTACTTGTACACCAGTATCTGAAGGCGAGCATGCAGGTACAGCAGGCGGTTAAAAAGGAAAATGGTATGTTGGCCTTCATATCAAGAGGGTTTGAATATAAGAACAAGGATACCTTACTGCAGCTGTACAGGGCCTTGGTGAGACCCCATCTGGAGTATTGTGTGCAGTTTTGGTCACCTTATCTAAGGAAGGATGTTCTTGCAATGGAGGGAGTGCAGAGGCGATTCACCAGGCTGATACCTGGAATGGCAGGAATGACTTATGAGGAAAGATTGCGCAAATTGGGATTGTACTCGCTGGAGTTTAGAAGATTGAGAGGGGATCTCATAGAGACCTATAAAATTCTGGCAAGACTGGACAGAATGGATGCAGATGGGATGTTTGCAATGATGGGAAAATCCAGAACCTGGGGCCATGGTTTGAGGATAATAGGCAAACCATTTAGGACCGAGATGAGGAGGAATTTCTTGACCCAGAGTGTGGTGAATCTGTGGAATTCATTGCCACAGAGGGCAGTAGAGGCAGGTTCATTAAATATATTTAAGAGGGAATTAGATCTATTTCTTCAGTATAAGGGTATTAAAGGTTACGGAGAGAAGGCGGGGACGGGGTACTGAACTTTAAGATCAGCCATGATCTCGTTGAATGGCGGAGCAGGCTCGAAGGGTCGAATGACCTACTCCTGCTCCTATCTTCTATGTTTCTATGTTTAACACGACTCCGGTGACCCCAATCCTGGCACCATGGCGGTCACCCCATATGGTCAGACCCCCTGACTGGTATAGCCCCTAACCTCCATCCATGTGCAATTCTTTACTTTTACTTGTATGGAAAGCAATTACATGAACAATGTTCAAACTTCCAATCACCAGCCTTTTTCTTAATCATCTTACAAAACGTGCACAATAAAATATAAAATTTATGCTGTTTATGTTGATTTTGACAGGGATACAGGGCATGTAAGAGCCAATATGTGCATATTTACTTTATTAGTCGACATCTCAAGGACCATAGGCTGGGCGCGGCTATCTTGATTCCTATGTATATGCACAAGTCTTCAGTTGGCACATACACAGTGGATTCACTTTTTGGAGTTCGGTTGGTGCATGAGCGAGAGTTAAGGACGTGAATTCAATATCATCAGGTGTTTAACTCCTGCACATGCGCCAACTGAACTCCAAATCACAAACCCTCCGCCCTTGCGTCAATTGAAGACTCACGCATGTGCAAAGGAATCAAGATGGTTGCGCCCAGCCTATGGACCATGAGATGCCAACTAACAAAGTAAGTATGCACATTTTGGCTCTTACATGGCCTGCATCCCTGTTATAGTTCATCAACTACAACATTTGATTAAAAGTTTGCTTTAAGTCTTCAGCACTCCACGCATGCGGGCAAAATTATGATTTATGTCCATTTTGAGATACAACCGATCCTTAGGTCCCAATTACACTCTAAGTCGGGGAAGTACCTGTATTTTTAAATTGTGCTGTCCAACTGAGAAATCTACTGTATGTATTGCCCATCACAATAACACTGTTATTAAAATAACATTCTAAAATGTAAAAAATATGCAGAGTTTAAAAGCATGGAAAGTTTCTAATTTTCAACTGAATTGTAATCTTAATTGAAGTTATACTACATAGCCTTTACCCTGAGTGCAACTGCTAACTTTATATCAAATTGAGAAAATCAGCATATTTTTAAAACTGAAAATCTTTAGAATGAAGATTAAAAATTAATAGTATGCACATTAATTTTATCAATGTCTCATCAAATAATTTTGAAAATCCAAATGTACATCTATTCTGCTTCTTACATTAATACCCGTTGCTTTTTCTTAAAAGAACTCATGCTGATATTAATTAATCAATTTTTTTAACATATCATATTTTTATTTATTTTGGTAAGGTGGTTTATATAAATGTTTGCCCTGTGACGCTGCCGCAAAACAACAAATTTTGTGACTTGTTCATGACAATAAATTCTGATTTCGAATAAGTGGGTAAAAAAAGGATAGCTTTCTAATACAGTGAAACCTCATTAGAACGCGGTAGTTGGGGTCCAAGTTTTCCTACCGTGTTACAGCTGAGTCGCGGAACAGATGCATTTATGTCAGAGTGCCCACAGATAATCAAACCCAAATATTACCAGTTTTTGAAGGATCCGCTATCCATAACAATTTCAATGAAAGAAAGCAAGTGTATTCTTTTAATATTAGTATTCTAAATTTTAATCAACTTATTTTACAGAAAAATTGAGTTTTTCCCAATATTTTCCTTCAAAATGACCACTTCAAAGGAGCTGCCCTTACAGATCAAAGCAATATATAAAGTGGACGCTGATTGGGGGTGCATCTGCAGTTGTTCTGGCTCTCTTCCTGGCTAGTCCCTCACTGTCACTGAATGTGTGGACACATGACCTGAGTTTGTCCTCTTCTTTCAGCCATCCTCACAGTGTTGATTCAGGTATGCCAGTCTCCATGCAGACTTTGGCCTGTCAACCAGATCTAACTTTTCATTGATCTGGTAGCACTTTCTCTTGCCCATTTTAATTTTGTATTTCTGCGCACTGTTGTTTCTGATGAGATTCTGAGCGATTGATGATTTGATTTCCAGCACCAGGGCTTTATACAGTGATTCTTGATAATTCTTGCAATTAAATTGCAGTTAAACTTTCAAAAGTTGAGCAAAACAAAAGAATATAATTAATGTAGCACTATTTGATCAAGCAGTTGGATAATCATGTTGAGGAACTTTGGGGGACATCCGATGCGCTCTAGTATTTGCCAAAGCCCTTTCCTGCTCACGGTGTCGAAGGCTTTGGTGAGGTCAACAAAGGTGATGTAGAGTCCTTTGTTTTGTTCTCTGCACTTTTCTTGGAGCTGTCTGAGGGCAAAGACCATGTCAGTAGTTCCTCTGTTTGCGCGAAAGCCGCACTGTGATTCTGGGAGAATATTCTCGGCGACACTAGGTATTATTCTATTTAGTAGAATCCTAGCGAAGATTTTGCCTGCAATGGAGAGCAACGTGATTCCCCTGTAGTTTGAGCAGTCTGATTTCTCGCCTTTGTTTTTGTACAGGGTGATGATGGTGGCATCACGAAGATCCTGAGGCAGTTTACCTTGGTCCCAACAAAGCTTGAAAAACTCATGCAGTTTGGCATGCAGAGTTTTGCCGCCAGCCTTCCAGACTTCTGGGGGGATTCCATCCATACCTGCTGCTTTGCCACTTTTCAGTTGTTCGATTGCCTTATATGTCTCATCCAGGGTGGGAACCTCATCCAGCTCTAGCCTTAGGGGCTGTTGAGGGAGCTGGAGCAGGGCGGAATCTTGGACTGAGCGGTTGGCACTGAAAAGAGATTGGAAGTGTTCTGACCATCGGTTGAGGATGGAGATCTTGTCGCTGAGGAGGACTTTGCTGTCTGAGCTGCGCAGCGGGCTTTGGACTTGGGGTGAGGGGCCGTACACAGCCTTTAGAGCCTCGTAGAAACCCCTGAAGTCGCCAATGTCCGCGCTGAGCTGGGTTCGTTTGGCGAGGCTAGTCCACCACTCATTTTGGATTCCCGGAGTTTGCGCTGAAGATGGCTGCATGCGCGACGGAAGGCAAAAGGCAAAGGAGGAAAAACCCAACACCCAACCCCAACCAACCAATTTTCCCCTGCAACCGCTGCAATCGTGTCTGCCTGTCCCGCATCGGACTTGTCAGCCACAAACGAGCCTGCAGCTGACGTGGACTTTTTACCCCCTCCATAAATCTTCGTCCGCGAAGCCAAGCCAAAGATTTGATCAAGCACGGTATTAAATAGGTGAGAAGTAAATCGACTCACGATAATGGAGAAAATTTATGCAGATTAACACCTTCAAAGAAACTAATTTCAAGCTGTAAATATACAAAATGTCAGTCAAACACATCTATTAAAAATAAGTTAAGTATTTAATTTATAATTTCAATTGGTTCCCTTTGTCATCTTGATCAAAGAAACAGATTTTGAGGGCAAAATGCTTATCAATAATCTGTCAAACCCATCCTTTTTTCCATCCATCTATCTTTCAAAATTTGCAAAGTTTGGGGTCCACAGACACCTGCGCTATAAGTGATTCTGCAGATTAGTGAATCGCGTTCTAACGAGGTTTCAGTGTACTTTCAGTGTGCATCAGTTGAATTCCTTGAGAGATGTGGGTGATATACAAAATTTCCTCAGGTCTCTGAGAAAGGAGAGGAGCTGCTGCACTTTCTTGGCTATTGCAATCACACATCTGGACCAACACAGGTGAATGAGATATTTACCTCTAGAAACTCAAAACTGCCTCCTATCTTCACCTCAGCACTTTAGATGTGGCATGGCATGGGTATACAAGGAACACACCAGGGAGCTGAGTATGCATAGTTATGGGCCCTGGTGTTGGGGACAATGGTAGAGGAGATGCTGTCACCAATCCACATTGATTGCAGTCTTCAGGACAGGAAGCTGTGGATCCGATTGCAGACAGGGAGCTGAAGACATGCAGTTTGCATGTGAGTTTATTTGGCATTATTGTGTGAAAGGTGAATCTGTAGCCAATGAATAGTAACCTAACATAGATCGCAAGTGACAATGGTGTCTGCTATGATCTGTTTCAGTGGTAGGCAAATCAGAATAGATCTGTAGCAATTAATGATATGAAATCCTCCCAGGAATACTGATAAGAAAGCTAGAGAGAGAGAGAGAAAAAACAAGAAAACAAGAAAGAAAGAGATAGAGAAAGCAAGAGAAAGAGAGAAAAAGTGAGAGATAAAAAGTGAGTGCAAAAGCAAGAGAGAAAGCGAGGGAGAAAGTGGGAGAAAGAAAGTGAGAGAGAGGGAAAGCAAGACAGAGAAACAGAGCAATAAAGAGAGGGAATAAAGAGAGGGAGGAAAAAAGAGAAACAGAGAAGAGAAAGAAAGGGAGGAAAAAGAGAAAAAGGGAGAGAGAAGGAGAGAAAAAGCATGTGAATGATTAAGAAGGCAGGCAAGGTGAAGTGAGAGTATGAAAAGGCCATTCGGGAAATGATAAGGGGAGGGAGTACTAGGAAAGAAGTGAAGGAATGGGAGAGAGAGTGAGAGAGACAGAGAGAAAAAGAGAACAGTGGTGAAGATACAATCTATATAAGTCACTCCTTTCCTCCTCTTCTGCAACTGTCTCTCTGCTGCATTCTTCCTCTCTCTCTCTCTCTCTCTCTCTCTCACAGACACACATTATCTGCACCCAAACTTAACATAACATAACATAACAATTACAGCACGGAAACAGGCCATTAGGCCCTTCTAGTCTGCACCGAACCAAACACCCCTTTCTAGTCCCACCTCCCTGCACAATGCCCATAACCCTCCATCTTCTTCTCATCCATATACCTGTCCAACCTTTTCTTAAATAATACAATTGACTCCGCCGCCACTATTTCTCCCGGAAGCTCATTCCACACGGCTACCACTCTCTGAGTAAAGAAGTTCCCCCTCATGTTACCTCTAAACCTCTGCCCCTTAATTCTTAACTCATGTCCTCTTGTTTTAATCTTTCCTCCTCTTAACGGAAATAGTCTATCCACATCCACTCTGTCTATCCCTTTCATAATCTTAAATACTTCTATCAAATCCCCTCTCAACCTTCTACGCTCCGAAGAATAAAGACCTAATCTGTCCAATCTCTCCCTATACTCTAGATGCTTAAACCCAGGTAACATTCTGGTAAACCTTCTCTGCACTCTCTCCACTCTGTTTATATCCTTCGTATAATTAGGCGACCAGAACTGCACACAGAACTCCAAATTAGGCCGCACCAACGTCTTATACAATCTCAACATCACCTCCCAACACCTATATCCCATGCAATGATTGATAAAGGCCAGCATACTAAAAGCCTTCTTCACCACCCTATTCACGTGAGTTTCTACCTTCAGGGAACGATGTACCGTCACTCCTAAATCTTTCTGCTCTTCTGTATTCATCAATGCTCTCCCATTTACCACATATGTCCTATTCTGATTCTTCTTACCAAAATGAAGCACCTCACACTTATCAGCATTAAATTCCATCTGCCATTTTTCAGCCCACTTTTCTAAGCAGCCCAAATCCCTCTGCAATCCTTGAAAACCTTCTTCATTATCCACTATTCCACCTATCTTAGTATCGTCTGCATATTTACTAATCCAATTCACCACCCCATCATCTAGATCATTAATGTATATAACGAACAACAATGGGCCCAATACAGATCCTTGAGGCACACCACTGGTCACTGGCCTCCAACCTGACAGACTACTACTCTCTGGCCTCTCCCTTTCAGCCAATGTTCAATCCATTTGACTCTCTCAAAATTTATGCCTAAAGACTACACCTTCCTAACTAACCTTCCATGTGGTACCTTATTGAAGGCCTTACTGAAGTCCATATAGACAACATCCACTGCGCTACCCTCATCCACATTCCTAGTCACCTCTTCAAAAAATTCAATCAGATTGGTCAAACATGACCTTCCTCCCACAAATCCATGTTGAGTGCTCCTGATCAGACCCTGTCTATCCAGATGTTTATAAGTACTATCTCTAAGAATTTTCTCCATTAATTTACCTACCACAGACATCAAACTTACAGGCCGATAGTTGCCAGGCTTCCTCCTTGAACCCTTTTTAAATAACGGAACCACATGCGCAATGCGCCAATCCTCCGGCACTATCCCCATATCTAATGACATTTGGAAAATTACCGCCAGAGTCTCTGCTATTTCCTCCTTCACTTCTCTCAATGTCCTGGGGAAGATCCCGTCTGGTCCCGGAGACTTATCCACCTTTATATTCTTCAAAAGCCCTAAAACTACACCTTTTGTAATCTCTATATTCCCCATATTTACCCAATTTGCTTTTTTTTTATCTCACATCTCCCAATATCCTTCTCCTTAGTGAATACCAAAGAAAATAAACTGTTCAATATCTCCCCCATTTCTCTAGGCTCCACACACAGTTTTCCGCTCTGATTTTCTAAGGGACCAATTTTGTCTCTAGCTTTCCTTTTACCATTAACATATTTGTAGAACTCTTTTGTATTAGTTTTCACCCTGCTTGCCATAGTTTCCTCATACCTTCTTTTAGCTTTCCTAATTCCTCTCTTAAGATTCCTCTTACATTCAATGTATCTTTCAAACATCTCCTTAACTCCATGCTTCTTATATCTAATGTACGCCTCCCTTTTTCTTCGAACCAAGTTGCCAATATTCCTTGAAAACCACGGCTCTCCCAAACCTTTTGCTCCTCCTTTTAACCTAACAGGAACATAAAGCTTTTGCACTCTCAAAATCTGATCTTTAAAAGACTTCCATCTCACTACTACATCCTGCCCATAAAACAAATTGTCCCAATGCACACCCTGCAAGTCCTTTCGCATCTCCTCAAATCTAGCTTTTCCCCAATCAAAAACCTCAACCCTTGGCCCTGACTTCTCTCTTTCCATTATGACATTGAAGCTGATGGCATTATGATCACTTGACCCGAAGTGCTCGCCAACACTAACCTCCGTCACTTGACCCATCCCATTTGCCAACAGTAGATCTAACACTGCTCCTTTTCTGGTCGGCACCTCTACATATTGTTGTAAAAAACTATCTTGCACACATTTCACAAACTCTAACCCATCCAGTCCTTTCACAGAATGTGTTTCCCAATCTATATGTGGAAAATTAAAATCTCCCATAATTACAACCCTGTGCTTATCACAAATATCTACTATCTCCCTACAGATTTGCTCCTCTAGGTGTCGGTCCCCTCCGGGTGGTCTATAATACACCCCTACAAGTGTAACCTCTCCTTTCCTACTCCTCAGTTCCACCCAAATAGCCTCCGTGGATGTGCCCTCTAATCTATCCTTCCTAGGCACCGCTGTAATATTTTCCCTGACAAGCAATGCAACCCCACCTCCTCTTGCTCCTCCGACTTTATCACACCTAAAACAACGAAACCCAGGGATATTCAGTTGCCAATCACATCCCTCCTGCAACCATGTCTCACTAATCGCTACCACATCATACTTCCAAGTATCAATCCACACCTTCAGCTCATCCACCTTTTTTACAATACTCCTGGCATTAAAATATATGAATTTCAGAGATTTCCCAATTTTTAATCCCTGTTTTCCCTCATCTTTAATAACAACATTATTTACTTTTCCTGCCAATTGCCCTTCATCTTCTTCCAGAGCATTTCCCTTCTCTATCACCTGCCCATCCATATTCAAATACTTACTACAAACTTTCTTTGTTTGCATTCTAACCTTCTCCTTACTGCTCTGTACTATTTTGTTCCCTCTCCCCAACCATTCTAGTTTAAAGGATCCTGAGTAGCCCTAGCAAATACCTCTGCCAGGATTCTGGTCCCCCTGGGATTTAAGTGTAACCCGTCCTTACTGTACATGTCACATCTCCCCCAAAAAAGGTCCCAGTTATCCAGAAACTTAAAATCCTGCCCCTTACTCCACCCCTTCAGCCACGTGTTAATCCTCCACCTCATTCTATTTCTATTCACACTTCCCTTTCCTCTTCCCACTTTTCTCTTTTGCCTCTCTTCCCCAATTCATTCACCATGCCCCAATAAAGTTTTATCAAACGGTTTTTCTTTTCCACTGCAAAATCATCATTGTAATAATTTTTTTACAAAAATCCTTTCAAGCCTAATTATAGACTAATACAAAAGATGTTTGAAGGTATTATATATTTTACTTAATATATTGAACATATTGATGTTCACAGCAAACACAGAAGATACAACATCGACAACACAAGGTGCATGTGGCAAGAGATCAAGACTTTAATGGATCACAAGTCAATCTTGCGAGTTCAAGACAGCGATGCCTCCTTTCTGGACAGATGGAACATCTTTGATGCATCGTTTTATGAGAACAGGATAACACCAAAGGAACTCCATGTCCCCACATGACCCCTGCATAGCCACAGGGGAGGTAAGGAAAATCCCATCCAAAGTGAACTGACACAAGGCAGTGGGACCAGATAACATGTCTGGTCGGGTACTGAAGGACTGCGCAGACCCATTGATAGAGATATTAATGGACATCTTCAACGTCTTGCTGCAAAGGTCCATTGATCTTGCAGGGTTCAAGACAGGCACCATTATCCCAGTGTCCAAGAGGGTGACAATAATAGGCCTCTGACTACCACCTTAAGGCACTGACCTCCACCATTAGGAAATGCTTTGACTTCCAGAGACACTGGACCGATTTCAATTTCACCCCTCCTGTCTCTTCCCCCTGGTGATCGCAGCACCAAGGACCCTAGATAAGTCAGGTTATTTATCCCTTGATGGGATTGGGGTTTATCCTAGGTGAAGCCAATCTTTTCTTTTTCTTTCTATTTTCTTACTTTTTCTTCTTGTTTCTTGGGTGGAAGGTGGGGGGGGGGGGGAGAGAAGGGGAAGGGCTCCTCTTATTTTGTTCTTCTTTCTCTCTATTATTTTTCTATTATCTAATTCTCCCTTTGGTTTAACATGGACATTGAATTTGTATTTTGTAGTATTATTGTAATTTTTATTTCTTTATAATAATTAAATCACATGTTGACTCTCTTTTCCCCACGTTCTTTAATATTGGCGTGTAGATCAATATTTTTATTATTTTGTTAACATTATTGATATTGCTGTTTATATTTTTGATTATTCTTAATTTGGACTGCATGTTGATTGAAAATTCTCAAAATATTTAAAAAAGGGTGAAATTGAAGAGCACACTCTCCTTTATACACAAACACATTCAATCACAGTCAAACTTTTAAAAACTCATGCTTTTAAAACATTATATGCATATCTTTACAATTCCATCTATTCCCATAAACTCTCTCTCTTTAGCCTTTACTCCTCTTTCTCCTTCACATCAGCTTTCTAGCTTTGTCTCTGAACTCACCCATATGCCCCTACATCATCTTCTTCCTAAAACCTTGTTCCAAAAGTCCCTTGCAGAACAGACACATTTCCTGATCCAAACTCGAACCTTTTCCCCCACCCCATCACCCAAATACACACAACTTGATCTGACCAATCTCAATCCCTTTCTCAAATGCTGTCTCATCTCATTCTTGTCAACAGAACATGACTATCCCTCCTTCCCGATATAAAAAGGCAATCCTGATTGTCCACAGCATGCCCTCTTCGAAAACCACCCCTGCCCTGTGAAACAACCTATCAATAATTTTCCTCCCTACACAAGAAAACCGGCCAATTCACGACCCCCCACCCCACATCATTTCCACTCCATAATTCTAGATAATTGGCTGATCATCACAAGATAACCTGCCCACATCCCATCTTCTAATACACAAAATGCAGCTGATTTGCATCCTCAAACATTGGAAGACTCACTGAATCTTTCAAGAAGCCAAATCAATTTCTAGCTAACTCAATAATGTCAAACATATCAAACATTAAGAAGCACAGAAGATTGTAGATACCGAAATCTGGAGTAACAATCAAACTGATATTTTAGCAATCCAAAACATTTTCCTGTTATCATTTAATTATATTAGATGGACAAGATCATCTACTGACCTGTGGCTAGTCACGTAACTGGCCCTTGAGTTATCTATTTCCTCAATATCTGCTGACATAATCTTTGTCTGGGAGGTAAAATACTGAGGAAATAAATAACACAATCTAACAAGACCCACTGCAGCCTAGAGCAGGGACTCTGAATGTTAGTGGTCACTCCACCTTTGGCTCCAAAATGGCTTTAATAAGCTGACTATAAGAACTTTAGGAGGCGCTTAGGCAATTCCTGCCAGTAGCGAATCTGCCTGCCTTGCAGCAGGCAAAAAGAAAATTCATGTAATATGACACTGTTTTTTATTACTATGTCAATAAATTGAATCTTGAATGAGAGAGACTCCCTCAGATAACATTCAAAAATGCCTGAGAACAGGACCCACAGCTTTTAATTCCTGAAGAAACTCAGACTGTAATTTTCAAATTAGTTAATACCTCTTCTTTATGTGCCCGCCACTCTCTCCTACAATTTAAAGTAGTCTATAGGGTTCACATGTCCAAAGTCAAACTATCTCATTTTTGTGTAAATGTATCTCTTCATTGTGATAAATGCAGCAGTGGAGACGCTTCATTAATTCATACGTTTTGGACATGCCAGAGTCTTGAGAAATATTGGATTGAAGTATTTCAAACTTTCTCTGCACTTATTAAAGTTAATTTTAAACAAAATCCTTTAACTTCTTTATTTGGTATTGCTGGAGAGAATGACACAATGTTAATGATATCTGAACTAGGTGTATTAGCTTTTATTTCTCTTATGGCTAAGTTGGCAGTGTTCCTCAGATGGAGGGATGTTACTCCACCTAATCATGCTCAATGGCCATGTGACGTCATGTCATGTTTAAACTTATGGAAGATTAGATGTTCAATTTCTGATTTGAATGTAAATTTTCAAACACTGTGGGGTCCCTTTTTGAATTACTTTTTTAATCTTTAATTTGTTATGATGGTAGAACTGTTGACTAATGAGGTAATTTATCACTCTAATAAGAATTCTGTCTTTCTTTTCTTTTTTTTGGTCAAATAGCTTCTTTCTTGGTTGTGGGTTCAGATTTTACTTTTTCTTATAAAATAATATAAATGCAATATGATCTGTTTGATTAAAATGTGGAGTACCTTGGATGAAATGATAATATTTGAATTATAATATATTTCTATATGTATTCTGTACTTCTGAATGTAAAATTTCAATGTTAATGAAAATATTGAAAAAGAAAAGTATAGTCCAATATATGTAAAGGCAATTGAATGTATTTACACCATTGGAATTACATGTCCAGATGCTATTCTCCTACCAGCTATTTCATTGTGTTCTTTACAATGGGACAGGTTGAGTTAACAGAAATCTGATCAATTCTGTACTGTTCAGCAGGGACTTCAGCACAGCACTGACAGTAAACTAGATTGAAAAGCTGTAGTTAATCAGCTGACTTAAAAATAAATCTATCCTATAATCTACATTCAATTATTTGTACAGTCAAATAAAAAAATAAAATATAAAATTGAGAGCTTTTTGACCTGAGCAACTTGCATAAGAAATAGTTTCAACTCTAATGTGGAATGGATTTGAAAACAAAGCAAAGTCATCGGTATTAACAATTTTTAAATACTAAGTCATGGACTTTTTCAGACTAATGCAAACATCTTTCAGCAGTTGGTGTCACTAACATCAGTTAAATTTCTGTATTATAATAGATAGCTTGGAAATTTTGATTCTGGAAAAGTACTGAAAGCGAAAACGGACTACTTTGTAAACACTGCAATTCAAGATAATATAAATGCCAGAAGAGTTTTGGCATATTTTTATCATCTTTAACCTATCATTGTTGACAATTTTATAACAAATTCAACTTCAGAGTTATATAAATTTTTAGTATAAACTCTTTTACTTTGTACTTAATTCCTTTAATAATAAAGTCAAGAATCCCTTATGGACTTCTCAAGAGGTTTCTCAAATGTATCCTGTTCTGGTCCTTACTAATTTAATTACAATACATAATACCCTGTTCATCTCTGTTCCTCTTTAAAATTATAGCATTTACCATGGATCAAGTTGTCTCAGATTGTCTCTCTTTATTCTGCTTACCAGTTTTCTCCAAACTCCAAAATTACATGGTCTGTCCAATGAACCAATCAGCCCAAGTCCTTCTGATATGTTTGTCTCCACCTCATTGTTTATTACATTACCAGATTTTATAGTGACTGCAAGTTCTGAACTATGCTTCCGTGCTTTATATGACTATGTTAATAATAATGAATAAAAAGAACAATGACCTAGGACTAATGCCTCAGGAACATCTATGTACACCTCCCTTGTGTGTGAAAAACAAACTTTTATTGGTGCTTTTTACTTTCTGTGCCTTAACCACTTCTGTATTCATGCTGCAATATCCTTTGATCTTAACTTTACAGTATATGACGCCATCAAATTTTTGAAAGCCCATGTAACAAACACCCAACAGGTTTTCTTATTTAATCAGAGAATTCACTTGACTTAAAAAAACATAATTTGCCTGAATCCAACCCAACCTGACTTTCATTTACAAGTCCATGTGACAAATAATTTTGTTCTGATCACTTGCCTGTAAAGGTATCCCCACTATCACATTTAGTTGAACAGGCTTACAAATGGCATCCTTATTCATTTTCTCATTTTTAAAATTATGGATGTAGCATTTGCAATCCCCTAGTCTTTTGGCACAATGCCAATGTCTAACACTGTATTGCCCAAGAAATTGTTCCATTTTCTACTTTAAAACAATTTCACATAGAGTAGCTTTCATGCCTGAACAGTATGAATTAAGCAATCCCAGAATCTGAAAGACATTCTTATTTATTTTTTAAAATATAATTTATAGCAATTTGGCACTGGACATGTTCATGACAATAAATTCTGATTCTGGACATTCTGTGTATAAAATGACTATCTATGTTCCAAACGGAGTGTAGACATAATTACATAAATTATTATTCAATTTAAACAATATACTATTGATAGTGGTAGTAATATACAGTAATTATACCAGAGTTTGCAAAGAACCACTTCCTATAAAGTTAAAAAAAAAAGTTTACATGTATTACAACAGTTTGATATACAGCAGGCTAACAAATGTTCTGCAAAACAGCCTGCTGCTGGGGAATTCAACAACAAATAAAGTGCAAAGCTTCATAGTACCACACCATACAAATGAACCAGGTAAGTGGTTTTGTAGTTTATGGATTCTTGAGAGTCACTGCAAAGTTGGGGAAATGTTGGCTTGGTGTGTCTGAGATAGAACCAGTGACAGCTATTATACCTGAAAACTAGATTCCTTGTGCTGGACTGGCACTTGTGCACATGTATGAATGAAAATCTGGGCATCCATAATGTCACTGAACATTCATATGTACAGAAAATTCAAAAAGAAAAATAGAGTCTGTGAAACTTGCAGTAGTTATCTGATTTTCCATGTTTTCATTGAAATTTAATAACATCATGCACAAATACATGAAAACTAAATTCTATTCACATGTTCATCCAAAATTACAAGTCCATTTTTAAAAAATTGTAAAATTCAAGCACACAATATGATTGAGTTTGATAAAGACCATGAAATTCTGTTTTATTGCTCTTTCAGATATGAAAAATCAATTCAAAATAAACAATAAAATAAGCTAGTGGTTTCTAAATTTTGCTGAGAATTCATTCAGAATACACAGCAATGTCAATGATTCAGTAATAAAACAGAATAAAATAGAGGCATATAGCGAGTCAGCCACAAAGAGAGAATAAACAATTCACCTTGAAGACCTTTCAAGAGAAGTGAAAGACAAAAATAAGTCAGTTTAAAATTACAAAGTCAGTTAAAAGAGAATGGATAGGATACAGAAAATATTTCTAATAAGATGAGTGAAAGAGAGAGGGAGAAAAAGGAGAAAGAGTGATATTGAGAAAGATTAGGAGAGAAAAAGTGAAAGAGAGAAAAAGATAGGGAGAAAGAAAGAGAGGGGAGAGAGGGGAGAGAGGGGGCAGATAGAGAGGGGGAGAGAGGAGAGAGAAGGGGGAGAGAGAGGGGAGAAAGGGGAGAGAGAGTTTTTGGTGGAAAGGTAAATGCACTTCTGCTCGGCTCCGAATCATGGGTCCTCTACCGGCATCACCTACGGTTCCTAGAACGCTTCCACCAGCGTTGTCTCCGCTCCATCCTCAACATTCATTGGAGCGACTTCATCCCTAACATCGAAGTACTTGAGATGGCAGAGGCCGACAGCATCGAATCCACGCTGCTGAAGATCCAACTGCGCTGGGCAGGTCACGTCTCCAGAATGGAGGTCCATCGCCTTCCCAAGATCGTGTTATATGGCGAGCTCTCCACTGGCCACCGTGACAGAGGTGCACCAAAGAAGAGGTACAAGGACTGCCTAAAGAAATCTCTTGGTGCCTGCCACATTGACCACCGCCAGTGGGCTGATATCGCCTCAAACTGTGCATCTTGGCGCCTCACAGTTCGGCAGGCAGCAACCTCCTTTGAAGAAGACCGCAGAGTCCACCTCACTGACAAAAGACAAAGGAGGAAAAACCCAACACCCAACCCCAACCAACCAATTTTCTCCTGCAACTGCTGCAACCGTGTCTGCCTGTCCCGCATCGGACTTGTCAGCCACAAACAAGCCTGCAGCTGACGTGGACATTACCCCTCCATAAATCTTCGTCCGCGAAGCCAAGCCAAAGAAAAGAAATGCAATGTGTAGTGAGACTACGAAGAAGGACAGGCAATCGATGGCACATAAATAATGTTTGTTAGATGAGTTGAAGTGTGTTTATTTAAAAGGGATAAGTATTAAGAATAAGTTGATGAACTTTAGAGCATGGATCAGTACATGGAATTACAATGTTGCAGTCATTTCAGAGACTTGGCTGACACAAGGTTAGAATTGGCTGGTGCATATTCCAGGTTTAGAGGTTTCACAAGGACAACCTCCTTCCCTCTGGGATTGATACTCAGGCCGTCGTTTCTTGGTTGATACTGGGGTGGAGATTAGTGTGCTCCCCAACCCCCACTGGACCATACACATGTTCAGGAAAGAGGGGCCCTTCCCTCAAGGCCACAAACAAAGCAGCATCCGAATGTACAGGTCAAGAACAATTCCACTCAATTTCACCTCGTCGTGGTACAGCTGGTCCTTCACCATTGCTGATGTATCACAGCCATTCTTGGGAGCTGATTTTTTATGAGCACACTGCCTTTTAGTAGATCTCAAAGGTCACTGCCTGGTTAATTCGAAGAATTTCAAGTCCTTCACCCTACACCCCGTGGCTTTGTCCGCCCCTCACCTTGATATGGTGAAGCTCTTGGACAGTGAATACGCCAGGATCTTCGTGGAATTCCCCAGCATTATTACTCCACAGTTCATGATGACCCAACCGAAACATGGAGTACAGCACCACTTCCGACTCATGGACATCTCCTGCATGCACGAATGTGCAGGGTGCTTCCCAATAAACTGCAGTTGGCTGAAGACAAATTCCGAAGCATGGAGGAAATGGAGATTGTTCACTGCTCAGACAGCCCTTGGGCATCGCTGCTACATATGGTATCTAAGGCTTTTGGAGGGTAGAGACCTTGTGGGGACTATTGACAGCACTATGACAGATCACTATTTGGTTCCCCATATACAGGATATCTCTGCAATCCTTCACGGTGATAGGATTTTCTCCAAAATTGACCTGCTAACAACAGATCCCAGTTCACCCTGTCGACATTCCTGACACTGCCTTAATTACCCCTTTTGGGCTATTTTAATTCCACCATGTGTTCTTTAGTTAAAAAAGCGCGGTCCAGATTTTTGAATGCCTAATGGGCACAGTGACCCCGGGGCCTGGATTTCATATTCGATTATTTGGATGACTTCTTTATCGCCAACCACTTGTGGCAGCGGTGGTTGGTCGTGGGAGTCTGGAAGAGGACTTCATAGAATGCATCCGCAATAGCATTCTTGAGCAGCATGTTAAGGAACCCACAAGAGAAAATGCTCTCCTGGATCTAGTGTTGTGCAATGAGATAGGTAGAGTAAATGATGTAATAGTCAGAGACCATCTGGGAAATAGCGATCATAGTATGATTGAATTTCTCATTCAGATGGAAGGGGAAATAGTTAGATCTAAAACTAATATATTATGCTTAAACAGGGGTGACTACCATAGTATGAGGGAGGAATTGGGCAGAGTGGACTGGGAGCACAGGCTAATTGATGAAACAGTTGAGGAACAGTGGAAGATTTTCAAAGAAATATTTTGTAATGCTCAACAAAAATATATTCTGGTCAGGAAAAAAGGCAGCAAGGGAGGGAAAAATCAACCGTGGTTAACAAAGGAAATAAAGGACCCATTTCTGTCAACTAGGTCAGGGGCTAATGTCCACAGGTTAGAGATCAACCTGGCCAAATGCCAGTATGGCCTTGCATCAATCGTTTTCCTTGGCCACCACATCGATTAGCATGGAGGGTTCTACTACCATCCAAGATCAAGGCCATCTGCAAATTTCCAAGACCCTCTATAACAGGGGTGTCAAACTCAAATTCACAGAGGGCCAAAATTAAAAGCTTGGACTAAGTCGTGGGCCAAACTAAATATTTATTGAAAATTTTCAACAACATCTGCATGTTTTCTCTTCGTTCAACATATGTAATGTTAAACTTTTTCTTATTAAAATAAATGTTTAATAATAGTTTTGGTTAAACTCTTTCCAGAAGAAGCATTCACAAATGAGAAATAAAATATTCAATAAATAATATTTCTCTATATCCTTTAAGCTCCTTTTAAATGTTTTTTTTCACAAGCCAACAAGTCAAAAAAATAATAACTTGCTTCAATGACAAACAGGTTTGTCTTTTAAAATGATGAACATATAGTCTGTCTCCCACCTGTCTTGGAAGGTCCTGTTTTCTGTCTTTCGTTTGGCCATTTTTCGTAAGGGGTTTATTACATGTGAGTTTGGCGACAGGTCGCAGATGCTAATGAAAGTAAAGAGAGGAGGTGGGGGTGATTAGCGGGTTGAGGGCCAGCGCCAACGCATTTGCAAAGCATTCTGGGATTTGTAGTATTAGCTGTGCATGCGCTATACTGGCGCGGCAGCCAGCGGGCCAGCTCTAATACATATTTGATATGATCTTGCAGGCCAAATATAATTATATCACGGGCCAAATTTGGCCCGCAGGCCTGAGTTTGACATACGTGCTCTATAACATCAAGGACCTGCAGGAGTTTATTGGCATGATTAACTATTACCATTGTTTCGTGCCAACTACAGCCAAAGTTACGTAGTCGCTTTTCAAACTCTTGTCCAGGCACCCCAAGGAACTGAAATGGGATGATGAGATGGCAGCCACGTTCAAAAATGCCAAAGGTGCGCTAGAGAGAGCCACTATGCTCATGAACCACAGGTTGGCTCTGACAATGGATGCGTCAGGCATTGCGGTAGGCAGGGTCCTGGAGCAGCTCAACAACGGCACCTGAAAGCCCTTAGCTTTCTTTAGTCATCATTTGAGACCATCGGAGTAGAAGTATAGTGCCTTTAACAGGGAGTTCCTTGCCTATACTTTGTCATACGGCATTTCCTAGAGACCAGAGGGTTCACAGTCTACACAGATCAGAAGTCATTGACAAGATGTCAGATCTATGGTCGGCACAACAACTCTCCTACATTTCAGAGTTCATGACTACGATAAAACACATCACGTTTAAGAGCAATCTAGTCACTGACACACTAATGTTTACGGGCCCAGAGGACCCCAAAACCCAGCAGCAATAGAAATTCATCAAGACAGATGGTGACTTAAACAAAAGTTCCTTTTAATTATCTTTAAAGATGAAAACAGAATCAAACTTTAACTTATTTAATCAAACCGAACTCCCTTCTAATTCTAAGCGCACGTGTATGTAATGTGTATGTAAACTCAGAAAAGTTCTTTGATTCACAGTCCAATCCCACTTCTCACTCCTCCAAGTTCACTGGTTGCAGGCAATTCTTATACTGTGCACAGAATTTAACATTTATGAATTTCACCAAGCTTTGGGCTTTGAAAGGTAAATCGTTACCACTCAGTAAGGATTTTGTCAGTTTTCAGAGAGAGATTTGTTGCTCATTGTACACCCACAATTTATCCCTTCTGATCATCCACTTCAGTGTCTTGCTGAAGAAACTTGTCCCCCCATCAGGATTTTCCAGATGATACCTCTTTCTTTCAGGTCACCACAGAGTTCCTCTTCTGTTTCCCTTCATTATGCAGCCAGCCATCTCCTCTTGTATGGACCACAAGGGCATTGACCAGGCTGAACAAAGAAACTCACAACCCATCTTCAAAATGGGGTTTTACCACAAGCTTGCCAGCTTGTCCTGTTCCAGTCCCAGCTGCTGCTGCTGAACAGTAGAACTGTAAAACTGAATTCTCTCTCTCTCTTTCTCTTTCTCAGAAAAAAATACATGACCCTCTTAGAAAAGCAAACTGCACTCAGACTGCAGCACCGGACCAAATCTTCTGAGTTTGTTCATCTGTTGTTTTCCAAAACAATAATCTATTATTCCACAGCATGTTAAATTAACACCTACTTGTCAAGTCTCTATTGCCATTCTTTAAAGTTTATGCAAAGGGACCCAGAGCCTGGGCTCTCTGGCTTGTGCTGAGCTCTGGTATTTTAAATGAGATCTGTTTTGAAATGTTTGTATGTGACCTACACTAAAAAACCTGCCACAATTTGTCTCCAATTTGTATATATCTATATACAATATAAAATTAACATAATCCATCACACTATCCTGCACTGCCATCGATTCCATCCATTTGCCTGCTCCCGGAATAGACTACACAGCTTTGGAAGCATCTCAGCAGGAAGATAAGGAGATGGCCACGTATCGCACTGCCATCTCGGGACTGGAATTAGAGGTCATACAATTTGGGTCAGAAAATACCGCCCTACTTTGTGACGTATCCACTGGCCAAACGAGGCCCATAGTACCTGCTGCATAGCGACATCGGGTGTTTGACGCCATACACAGTTTAGATCACCCTTCGATTAGAATGACAAAATGGCTCTTTGCGGACAAGTTGAAATAGCATGGCCTGTGCAAGCAAGACAGCACTTGGGCAAGGACATGCATCCATTGCCAGACCTCGAAAGTTCAGCACCATACCAAAGCCCCACTCGAGGTTTTTGCACCCACACAGCACAATGGATAATGTCAGCGCATTACCCCTGTCCAGGGGCATTACTCACTTCTTCATGGTAGTAGAAAGGTTCGCGAGATGGCCAGAGGTTGTCTTGCTCTATGATACCTCCACCTCAGCTTGTGCGAAAGCCTTAATCACCAGTGGATAGGGTGCTTCGGACTATTACTACATAATAATGATACGGCAGTAGTCATGGGGGACTTTAACTTCCACATAGATTGGGAAAATCAAGTTGGTCGTGGGAGTCTGGAAGAGGACTTCATAGAATGCATCCGCAATAGCTTTCTTGAGCAGCATGTTAAGGAACCAACAAGAGAAAATGCTCTCCTGGATCTAGTGTTATGCAATGAGATAGGTAGAGTAAATGATGTAATAGTCAGAGACCATCTGGGAAATAGCGAGCATAGTATGATTGAATTTCTCATTCAGATGGAAGGGGAAATAGTTAGATCTAAAACTAATATCTTATGCTTAAACAGGGGTGACTACCATAGTATGAGGGAGGAATTGGGCAGAGTGGACTGGGAGCACAGGCTAATTGATGAAACAGTTGAGGAACAGTGGAAGATTTTCAAAGAAATATTTTGTAATGCTCAACAAAAATATATTCTGGTCAGGAAAAAAGGCAGCAAGGGAGGGAAAAATCAACCGTGGTTAACAAAGGAAATAAAGGAGAGTATAAAATTGAAGGCACAGGTGTACAGGGTACATTAGTGCTTATCCCGACCACCTGGCATGGGTCTATGACTATATACATTCCCCCTGAACTCGAGGACCGTCTTTATGGGTTCCTGCGCAGGGATGCACACAGAACATCTTTGCAATGGCCATATTAGGGTCCTTTCACGGTGCTACTGATAAACATCGGTGGCAGGCATGAAATGATTTTGGAAGATCACCTTAGGCTGGCACATGTGGACCTAGATCAGCCAGTACAGGTGTCATGACCCAGGGGCGCCCACTGGCTAATGCTACTCATTATAACAGGGTTGGGGTGTCAACTCCTTACACTGGTTCGGGTGGGCAGGGGTAATGTGGACTTACCTCACTGGAGCTTCGGACACGCAGGTCTCCACAGACCCAGGAGTTCCTGGGGGCTATTGACACTAAGACTTCTGGGAGCTGCATCATTTCCAGGAGTCACGTGACAAATTTTGGATATTTAAATGACTGTAAGAATGCCATTAAACTAGTCAGCTTATAGAGTCGCTTGTGTTCTTTGTTGCTTCAGCATTAGCTACAGTGGTGACCTGCCACATAATTTTATTTTTTTCTAAGTGAATTTTCAGAATCATGTGAAAATTCTGAAATAATTAAAATTACCAATACATTTTCTGAAAGTAAAATGCACTGTCCAGTTTGACAAATAAATTACAAAAGATGGAATACCATAAATAATAAATATATAGGGAATTAAATGCTATAAAGAACTGGAGAAGAAGTCCTTCTGCACAATGGATTAAAACTTCCCTGTTCAGGCCTGAGGTTTCCACTCAGAAATAAAGAACTTTCAGCTATGTGGCATCTTTTATAATTTCAATATGTTAAATGCTCTGTACAAAAAGCGCTACAATTGTCAAAAAACACAAGCAAATACATCAACCATCTCAATGGAAAATAAGATGTTTTAATTAGGTTTATCAAACCAACAGCGTAATACTCCCTCACTACTGCACTGAAATTCCAATTGAGATGATGTAATTAACTCTCCAGAGTTGGTCATTTCTTTTTTTAAAATTTTTTTATTTTTCACACCATAAATCACGTTAGCCATGATATACACTTTTTCTTTTTCACACATATACAGTGACTTTTTCTCCCCCCCACCCTCCCAAGCCACCCCCACCCCCCCCTCATCCATTTTAGGTATACAATCTAGGTTGCATTAAACCAGTCAGACAATGTTGTCATTCAGCAAAAATACACCAGAAATTCTACTGAGTCCATTCTTTTCTTTCCTTCTCCTTCCATCAACTTAGGTAATGTTTGTCCCCGGTAGGTTTTCGCTATTGTATTTAATGTAAGGCTCCCATACTTGTTCGAATATTTCAATATTATTTCTTAAACTATATGTTATTTTTTCTAATGGAATACATTTATTCATTTCTATATACCATTGTTGTATTTTCAAATTATCTTCCAATTTCCAGGTTGACATAATACATTTTTTTGCTACGGCCATTTCTAATACTAGGGCAAGAGAACTAACCTAAAGACAATAAATGCTAAATGTGACAATTATACACTTATTTATCAGTAAATTGGGCAAGGGAAATCTCCATAGTTGTAGCAGAAATAAATTTTCAATCTTGTAATATAAAATGACATTTCTTATTTGTCATCTTTTACCAAACAATTTTTCTCATACACATAATCAAAACTACACAATCTTAAACACATCTATTAAATTCCTTCATCTTGTACGTTTTTAACAGAAAGTTTCCACTTTCTTTAATCTCTTCAGATAACCCATGTTCCTCCCCTTTAGCCCAGAGCTGGTTATTTTTTTCTGTATTCTAGTCAAAACGTTGGCTTCATTCTTAAATACTGACTTCTGAACTTTGACTGGACGCAAAGCTCCACTTGAGGTTTAACCAGTCATTTACCAACCTTCAACATAATCTTTCTTCTGATTCCTTTTGCTTTTAACAGCATGAATAACTTGTGCTATCATCGAAGATTTGTGCATGGAAATTTCTACAACAGGCACCATAAAAATGCAAGTTAATTTCTGAGTGACCATCAAAAAGCATCAAATTGCCATGCAGCAAGTACACGTGATTCTTCATTCTCAGGATGGTTAGTTCTTTAAAGAACATTCTGATAACTTTCTAGCAATTCTGTTCAGATTAAAATTATTCAATGCACTATTTTTAGCACACTAGTTAACATGCTTATTTAATAAAGATAATTTTCAATATATTTCAGAGCTGTCGTTAGACTGACATATAGCTGAAAACAATGCTTGCTGTAGGAATCTGTCAAGTGTCATCAAATGATGTAAAAAAGCATTAAACAAGAGCATCTGCAGATGCTGGGCTCCAGGACAAAAGAACTGAAGAAACTCAGCAGGTCATGCATCATCCATAGGAAGGGAAAGGCAATCAACATTTTGGACCTGAGCCTTTCGACAGGAATGTGGAAAAAAACAGGTGGACACCTGAATAAAAAGGGGAGGGGGGGATGGCAGAAACTGATAATATCAATGACAGGATTGCTGCACATATGGACTTTATTAAGGCCTTTGATAAGATTCTGCAGAAGAGGTTAGTTTGGTAGTTTCAAACATTAGGTATTAATGTTGAAGTAGTGAAATGGATTCAACAATGATTGGATGGGAGATGCCAGAGAATAATAGATCACAAGACAAAGGAACAGAATCAGGCCACTAGGCCCATTGAGTCTGTTCCATAAAACTACACTAAGCTGCTCTAGACTAGTTCCAATTTCCAGTCTTTTCCCCATATCCCTTGAGATGCTTGTCTATTTTTTGTTTAAATGCTCCAAGTGATCTAGTTTCCACTGCTGTATGTGGCAGTAAGTTCCACAGATCCACAACCTTCAGGCTAAAGATGTTCTTCCTAATCTCTGTTTTATATGGATAATGTCTAATTTTCAGACTATGACCCCTTGTTCTCGATTCACCCATCAAGGGAAACATCTTATCCGCATCCACTCTATCTAAACCTTTCAAAATACGAAATACCTCTATGAGATCTCCTCTCATTTTCCTATACTCCAATGAATACAACTCAAGGGCTGCCAAACGCTCCTCGTACGTTACCCCTTGCATTCCGGGAATCATCCTAGTAAATCTCCTCTGCACCCTCTCCAACAACATCACATCCTTTTTAAGATAGGGGGCCCAAAACTGCACACAATAATCCAAATGAGGTCTCACTGGTTCCCCATAGAGCCTCATCAACACATCTTTACTCTTGTACAATATTCCTCTTGAAATGAATTCCAACATAGCATTCGCTTTCTTCACTACCAATTTCACCTGGTCATTAACTTTTAGGTTTCCCTGCACAATGACATCCAGGTCCCTTTGCTCATCCGAGGTCTGAATTTTCACCCCATTCAAATAGTATTCTGTCTGTTTATTTCTACTGCCAAAATGTACAACTGTCCATTTCTCTATGTTAAATCTCAGCTGCCATAATTTTGCCCAGTTTCCTAATCTGTCTATATCCTTCTGCAACTTTATGGTTTCTACTACACTTCCTACCCCGCCACCTACCTTGATGTCATCCGCACATTTGGCCACAAAGCCATTCATACCATAATTCAAATCATTAATATACATTGTAAACAGCAGCGGCCCCAATACCGACCCCTGCGGAACACCACTAGTTACAGACAGTCATCCAGAGAGGGAACCCTTAATTTCAACCCTTTGCTTCCTGCCTATCAGCCACTTTTTTATCCAATTTAATAACTTCCCTGTAATTCCACAGGCTCTCTTCTTATTTAGCAGCCTAATATGTGGCACCTTGCCGAAAGCCTTTTGAAAATCTAAATAGATAACATTCACAGCCTCTCCTTTGTTTATCCTACTTGAGATTTCTTCAAAAAACTCTAATAGGTTGGTCAGGCAAGATCTACCCTTTAAAAAACCATGCTGACTTGGACCTATCCTGTCATGTATGTCTAGGTATTTCATCACCTCATCCTTGAGGATCAATGCTAATATCTTCCCAACCACCGACGTCAGACTAATCAGCCTTAGTTTCATTTTTTATGTCTCCCACCTTTCTTAAACAGCGAAACCATATTTGCGATCTTCCAATCCTATGGAATCTCTCCAGAGTACATCGATTTTTTGAAGACCATCGCCAATGGATCTACAATCTCCAAAGCCACCTCTTTCAAAACCCACGAATGCACCTCATCCAGTGGGAGATTTATCAATCTGTAATCCATTTAGTTTGCCTAGCACAATTTCTCTAGTAACCATAACTGAATCTAATTCTACTCCCTGAAGCCTCTGACTGTCCAGGATATGACTAATGTCTTCCACGGTGAAGACAGATGTAAAATATTGATTAAGTTCCTCTGCCATCTCTTTATAACCCATTACAATTTCCCAAGCATCATTTTCTATTGGTGCTATGTCAACACGTGTCTTTTATTCCTTATATATTTGAAAAAAAAATCTTAGTATTGTTTTTAATATTGTTAACTAATGTCCTTTAATAGCTCATCTTTTTTTTTACAAATGACTTTCTTTACCTCATTCTGTAATGGCAAAAAGAATCCCAGTCCTCTGATTTCCCACTAATTTTAGCTTCCTTCTATGCCCTTTACTTTGCTTTTATCTTAGCCTTCACCTCTTTTTTTGCCACAATGGTACCATCTTTCCTTGGACAAATTTCTTTTTCCTTGGAATATATCTATTTTGCATGCCTTTTATTACTTGCAAAAATATCTTCCAGTTCTGCTCTGATCCTCCAATTAATTTGCTTTCCCAGTTTACTTGAGCCAGTTCCTTTCTCATACCACTGTAATTTCCTTTATTCCACTGAAAAATTGATACATCTGATCATTTTTTTTTCCTTTTCAAATTTTAAATTAAATTCAACCATGTTATGATCACTGCTTCCTAGATGTTCTATGACCTTTAACTCCCTAACGACCTCGGGTTCATTGTACATGACCCAATCCAGAACTGCAGATCCTCTGGTGGGCTTCTCAACAAGCTGTTCAAAAAAGCTATCTCTTAGGTTTTCTACAAACTCTCTCTCCTGGCTTCCAGTATTTTCCTGTCTTTCCCAATCCCCTGCCATGTTAAAATCCCCCACAATTATTTTGATATTATCCTTGTGGCATGCCCTCTGTATTTCCTGCTGTAGCTCATTATCCACTTCCCGGCTACTGTTTGGGGTCCTGTATATAACTGCTAATATGGTATTTTTACCCTTGACTTTTCTTAATTCAACCCATAATGATTCAATCTCTTTTGACCCTATGTCCCTTCTTTCTATTGATTTAATGTAATTTTTTTTTTGATCATCAGAGCTACCCCTCCTCCTCTACCCACCTGCCTATCTTTCCTATAGACTGTGTAACCTTGGATATTGAGCTCCCAATCACACCCCTCATTGAGTATTTCAGTATTGGCTACAATGTCATATTTGTTCAGTTGAATCTGAGCAACCAAGTCATCCACTTTCTAATGCTATGTGCATTTAAATATCGTGCCCTTAAATGAAATTGTTTGTTCTGTATTATTTTTGGACAGCACTTACTCCTGCCTGCTAATCTGCATTTTCTTTCTGTTGTTATTGAGTAACTCTTCACTATTTATTTCTCTCCCTGTTGTAATTCCCCGTCTCTCTACTGTCCTATTCTCTGCACTCTCATTTTGAATTCCCTCCGCCTGCCAAACTAGTTTAAATCCTCCCCAAAATTGTTTGTCAAATTGGAGGCTGGTGACTAATGAAGTGGCACACGGATCAGTATTGGGTTCAATGTTGTTTGACGTATATATTAATGATCTAGATGTTAGGGTGGTAAATTGGATTAGTAATTATGCAGATGATATGAAGATTGGTGGTATCGTGGACAGTGAAGAAGGTTATTAAAACTTGCAGTAGGATATAGGACAGTTAGAAGAGTGGGCTGGAAGATGGCAGATGGAGTTTAATACTGTTAAATGTGAGGTGCTACATTTTGGTGGGACTAATCAGCAAAGGTTATACATGTTAAATGGTCGACAATTGAGGAGTGCAGTAGAACAAAGGGATTCAGGAATTCTGGTACATAATTCCCTGAAAGTTGAGTCACATGTAGATAGGGTAGTGAAGAAAACATTTGGTATGTTGACTTTCATAAATCAGAGAAGTGAATACAGGAGTTGGGATGTCACGTTGAAGTTGTATAACGCATTGGTCAGGCCAAATTTGGAATATTGTGTGCAGTTTTAGTCACCGAATTATAGGAAAGATATAAACAGTATAGAGAGCATGCAGAGGAGACTTGCAAGAATGTTGCCTGGGTTTCAGGGTTTGAGTAACAGGGAAAAGATGAGGATGCTGGGATTTTATTCCCTGGAGCATAGAAGATTGAGGAGTGATTTGATAGATATATTTAAAATTATGAGGGGAACAGATAGTATCAATGTGGACAGGCTTTTTATCCATTTAGAGTGGGGGATATTCAAACAAGAGAACATGGATTGAGATTGAAGGGGGAAAGTAGAGGGGAAACATGAGAGGGAATTTCTTCACTCAGAGGGTGGTGGGAGTGTGGATTAAATGGGCCAAACTGGCTAGTTTCTGTGCTGTAATTGTTATATAAATTAAAGCAGAAGTTCCAAAGCTGCTGACAACAAATTGAAATTGGACTGTCCATTAAGCTCCAAACTTGACTTCTCAGTTGAAGGTGAGTGGAGTGAGAATTGAGCAAACATTCTTGACTTCCCAAAACATCTGCACCAGGTAAAGCAGATTCCCATTGTGACTGCAAGGGAATCACTCTAATAACCTCAGTTAAGAACTTTATAATTGCTGCCAAATTCTAGTCCAGAAATATTTTTGAATCCTGGAAAGTCACGTGAAATTAGCAGTTCAACAAATGTTTTATAAGGGCTTAACATTATAAAACATTCAAACCATAAAGTGCTTCAATAAACACACTGTAAGGTCTTGATTAAAGGCCTTGCAGATCTATTTCTGCATGAGTGAGTGGAGTGGATAAGGATGGGGAGAAAGTGCAGAAGAGGTCTAGAATCAAGTTTGACTGTTTTTGATTCCCACCCAGTTCAATGGTAGTTAGAAGTTTCAAAAAGGCTATGCCAGATAAGGATTGGACATTTCCCTCCTCAAAATACAGAAGTGAACCAAGTAGGTTTTCATGAGAATCAGCTGGTTTCAGCTACCAATATTAAAACTGAGCTTAATTCCAGAGATCAAAACACAAAACCAAGAGAAGCTATAATCTTGAGCAAACCTTGATCATGATGAAATATTAGTTGTAGATCAGTGGTTCTCAACCTTTTTCTGTCCATTCGCATACCACCTCAAGTAATCCCTGTGCCATTGGTGATCTCTGATCACTAAGGGATTGCTTAAGGTGGGATGTGGGTGGAAATAAAAAGTTTGAAAACCACTGTTTCAATCGTACCTAATTGACTCGTGATGTGCACGGTTTCATAACTCCAAAGAAAATGGGCCAATTACAACTTTTCTCAAGCAAATTGGGTCGAGAGCAGTGATTCTCAACCTTCCCTTCCCTCTCACATCCCACCTTAAGCAATCCCTTACTAATCACAGAGCACCGATGACATAGGGAATACTTAAGGTGGTGTGTGAGTGGAAAGAAAAAGGTTGAGAACCACTGCCGTAGAGCAGAAAATTGAAGCAGGAGAAGAGACCAGTCAATCTTATAAATCTGCACCACCGTTCAATAAGTTCTGAGCTGATCATACGACTTCAGTATTATATTCATGCTTTTTCTCAGTACTCCTTGAACTCTTTCGCCAATAGAGCCACTTCCAACTCCCTTTTGAATATAGCTGATGAACTCACCTCAACACCTTTCCATGGTAGGAATTCCTACAAGTTCATAACTCTCTGTGTGAACATTTTTCTCCTCAGCTCTCATCCTGAGACTGTAACTCTTTGTCCTGGACTTTCCCCAACACTGGGAACATTCCTCCTGCATCAAACCTGTCACGTCCTGCTAGAATGTTATCTCACAACGAGATCCCTTGAATTTTTCCAAATTTTTCTTCTATGTATTTAGAAGTCTGAAATTTATTCCTCTAGTTGCCATATTGGATTCAGATTCATGTCTGTAGATAAGTAATACAGAAATAAATCTTGAGTAAACTAAGAGAAGCTGAAGAGACTCCGTGGATTAGACAGCATCCATAAAAAGAACAGTTGATGTTTCAGGTCAGGACTCTTTATTTGAGAAGGGGTAGGAAGGGGAAAGAACAGGCATAAAAATGAGGATGAGGGGCTGGGGATCAGCTACTGATAAATAAGGGTGGGAGAAGTCAAATGAGGAGATAGGTAGATCTGCAATGGGGAAAGAGGGGTAGGAAAAAGGGAATATGTAATGGAAACAGTAAGATGAAATCAAGATGCATGGGGGGTCTGAATTTGGGAAATTTAACATTCATGCTGGTGGGTTTTGGGTCACCCAGGCAGAATATATTACTGTTGTTGTATGTGGAGGAAACATGGCCTCCCTGCCTGTCTGGAATATGTGTATTGTGGGTGGTCACGTGTCTCCCTGTCTGAAACTTATTCTAAAGTCACATCACCTGTCAATCAAGATTAGACTCTGGCCATCAATTAATGAACCTTGCTGTTGGCTAATTTAAATCACCTAGAGTCACTATTAGCTAGATACACAGATTAGAACTGCATATAACACCAATGCATAGCACATTCTTTCTCTCTGCCCCGGACACCACTCTATGCCAGGTTGCTACTGTGGATATTACTGGAAGTGCCATGGGTAAGGCGTGCACGACACTGAACCTGAGCTGTAGTATTGTAATAGATCAATACTTACAGAGAACCATGTCCCTGTTGGTCTGGGAACCGGGTATGTATAAGAGTCCCTGTTTGTAGTGTGTGCACTCAAGTGTGTGAGCTGTCGAGTATAGGTTCACTATTGTCAGAGTCCAGCCTAGGTCCGAGATGAATGTCTATATCATTGCTTAAATGAAATAGTAATCGAGTACCATTAACTATCTCCCCTGTCTCCAATGTGTTAATTAAAAATACATATGATTGTAATACTTGTGCCCAGATTCATCTCTCTGCGAACCCTCCAAACTAGATACTCTTCCCAACACAACAACTGTTGTTCATATTTATGTTTATCTTCATCCTGGCAATGGGTGAGAATAAAGCCAGACAGATTTGTGTGGGAATGGTGAGAGAAACTAAAAAATTGACAACCAAGAGATCCAGCCAGCACTCAAGGACAAAGCCCAGATGATTGACTAAGGGGTCACCCAATCTCCATTTAGCCTCACCGACATAGGTGAAGCTATATTGAGAGCATCAAATGAGTTGACTAACTTGGAGGAGGTGCATATCAAACATACTTAGAAGATATGTTTATGGCTTTGGATGGAGGTGAAAGGGACAATGTAGGGACAAAGCTTACACCTTCTGAGATTGCAACAAGAATAGATTTAAGCAGTGGAAGAGATGGTGAAGAGGGAAGAACAAATCAAGGAGTTACAGATACAGATAAATTACCTATGAAAAGTAGAAAGGGATTGGAAGGGAAAAATGTGATTGATAGTGAGATAATGTTGAAGTTGACTAAAAAGTCAAAGGGTTGGATGCAGAGGCTGTTGGGGAGAAAAGTGAGGACCAAGGGAACTCTATTCTTGTTCTGTCTTGAGGAGGTGGGGTGAGCAGTAATGTGTGAAATTGAGGAAATGTGGAAATGCAGATAAAGGCTTTATCAATGAAATTTGCTGGGGTTGTGGTGGGGGGGTTGGTGGTTACACCTGTTAAAGAAAGAAGACATTTTGATGTCTTGGAGTGGAAGTCTTTATCCTGGAAAAATATGTTGTAGCAATAGAAAAACTGGAATTGCAAGGCAGCTATGGGGGACAGTGGGTTTTCAATTACTACCCACAGATATTTTCTCTCCTAACTTGGAGTCAGGGAGATCCAGAAAGGGGAGAGAGATGTTGGCAATTGTCCAAGTGAATTTGAGGGTAGGATAATGTTGGGTACAAAAGCAGAAGCAATGCAGTCATTCATGTAGCAGAAATTAGAGTTAGGTACCGAGTAGATTTGAAATAGAATTTGTTCCACATAGCTGAAGACAAAGAAAGCACAGCTGGGACTCATGCACACACCCATGGCTGGAATTTAAGAAAAAGGGATGATTTGAAAGGCAAGGAAATTTGTTTGGTGTTAACTGATCATGTGCACAGATAAGTCTGATACACAGAACCCGAATGATTGTGAACTAAGAATCTACCTGCATATGTTTGTTTGAGGAGGAATGCTGGCTCCACAAAATTAAACAAAGACCAACTCAAATGAAATAACAAAAAAAATTGAAGTTTTTTTCTTAGATGGTTCACTCTATAATCTGAAAAACATAGCAGCATACTCAGTCAAGGATTAAACTTGGAAATACTCTACTCTCAGAATGATCCCAAAAGATAAGTGCATATAGAAATTCAATTGAATAAGAATATTTTTCTGAGCACTCGCACCTTTTTTTCCATCTGAAATATAATAGTGAGGATTTCTAACTTGATCACGCCACAATGAAAATTCAATCAGACACTTGTGTTTCTTTTTGGAATATGGCAAGGAACTTGGACTATATTGTAGAGCAAAATATTGTGGAATCTGTAAACTTGAATAACAAGCATAAAACACTAAGGTTTGGCAGGAACCTGATAATTACTTTACACTGGTTCTTATTTTAGATCATCTTGTGGCTGAACTGACCAGGTAAATGGCAATTCTAAATTGGGTGTTGTGTATTGTACCAGAGTTGATAAGGGAGGTGAAAGCAAAGGAACTCATGAGGCAGTTATCATAATATGATAGAATTCACCCTGAAGTTGAAGAGGGAGAAAGTAAAATCAAAAGTGCTAGTATACCCATGGAATAAAGGGCACTACAGAGATATAAGAAAGAGGCCAGCCAAAGTTGATTGGAAGCAGACACTAGCAGTAATGACAGTAAAGCAGCAGTGGCTGGAGTTCCTGAGATTAACTTGAAAGGCACAGGACACAGTCATCCAAGGACAAAAAAGTATTCTAAAGGGAAGTTGAGGCAACCATGGATGACAAGGGAGGTGTGACGGATTATGTTATATTTTATATTGTATATAGATATGTTTAAAGGAAGATAAAATGTTGTGGAAAGCAACAGATGAACAGACTAAGAAGATAAGGACCAGTGCCGCAGTCTGTCTGAGTGCAGTTCACTGTTCTAAGAGGGTCATGTGGTTTGAAAATCACTCATATAGTATATCTTGCAAGCTCTTTGTATGTCAAAATTACTTGAAAAGCAGCAATGTTCTTCTAAATGTACTCAATTATGTCGGAAAAGAAACAGCCATGATGAGAGCGAGAGAGAGAGAGAGAGAGAGAGAGAGAGAGAGAAAATTCAGTTCAACAGTTCAGCAGCAGCAGCTGGGAATGGAACAGGACAAGCTGGCAAACTTGTGGAAAAACCCCATTTTGAAGATGGGTTGTAAGTTCTTAGTTCAGCCTGGTCAAAGCCCTTGTGGTCCATACAAGAGGAGATGGCTGGCTGTATAACGTTTCACTTGAAATAAGGGAAACAGAAAAGGAACTCTGTGGTGACCTGAATGAAAGAGGTCATCATCTGGAAAACCCTGATGGGGCAAGTTTCTTTGGCAAGACACTGAAGTGGCTGAACGGAAGGAATCAGTTTGTGTCCAACGAACAATAAATCTCTCTAAAAACCAACAAGAACCTTCCTGAATGGTAACCATTTACCTTTGAAGCATCAAAACCTGGTGAAGATTTTTAAATGTTAAATTCTGTGCACAGTATAAGAATTGCTTGATACCAGTGAACTTGGAGGAGTGAGAAGTAAGATTGGACTGTGAATCAAAGAACTTTACATACATGTATGCTTAGAATTAGAAGGGGGTTAAGTTAATAGTAATAAGTTAAAGTTTGTTCCTGTTTTCATGTTTAAAGAACATTAAAAGTAACTTGTTTAAGTAACTATTTGTCCTGGCAAATTTCTATTGCTGCTGGGTTTTAGGATCTCCTGGGCTCATAACAGAGGTCAAAGACAGCATAACAACAAGAAAGGACATACAATATAGCAAAAATTAGTGGCAAGTAAGAAGATTGGGAAGTTTTTAAAAGCCAACAGAATGTAACTAAAAAGCAATAAGGAGAGAAAAGATGAAATACAAAGGTAAGCTAAAAATGTAAAAGGAGGTTAAAAGTTTCTTCGGGGAAAGAGAGGTGCAGGTGGACATTGGACCACTGCAAAATGACACTAGGGAGATGGGAGAATGTTGAGGAAGCACCAAGTCTGCAGAAGGACGTAGACACGCTAGGAAATTGGGTAAGGTAATGGCAGTTGGAGTCCAGTGTGGAAAAGTATATGATCATGCACTTTGATGGAAGGAATAAAGGCATAGACTATATTATAAATAAGATATGTTCCAAAATCAGAGGTGTAGAAGGACTTGGGACTCCTTATGTAAGACTCCCTAAAGGTCAACTTGCATGTTAAGTCAGTGATTCATTTTGAGAGGGATAGAATATAAAAGAAGGGATGTGGATGTTGAGGCATTTATAAGGAATTGGTCAGACCATACTTGGAATATTGTGAGTAGTTCTGGACTCCATATCAAAGGAAGGATGCGTTGGCATTGGAGAGGGTCCAGAGAAGGTTTACAAGGATAATCCCAGGAGTGATAGGGTTTTCATATTAAAAGTGTTTGAAGGCTCTGAGATTGTACTCACTGGGGTTTACAAGAATGAGGCGGGGGGGGGGGGGGGGGCGACCTCATCGAAACCTATCAAATATGGAAGGGTCTGGATAGAGTGACTGTAGAGAGGATGATCCTATGGCTATGGAGTCTAGGACTAGAGGGCACAGCCTTAGAATACAAAAAATGTCCCTTTAGAACAGAGATGAGGAGAAATTTCTTTACCCTGAAGGTAGTGAATTTGTGACCGCAGATAGCTGTGGAGGCCAAATCACCGGGAATATTTAAGGCAGAGGTAGATACATTCTTGATCAGGAAGGCAATCAAGGGTTACAAGGAGGGGTAGTAGAATGGGGATGAAAAGCATAGTAAATAAGCCATAGTGTGGAATAGTGCGGCATACTTAATGGGCCAAATTCATTCCTATGTCTTATGGCCTCAGTGGTTCTTAATTTGTGTTGGGCCTTAACCTGGAAATGGTTTAGTCCAAAGACAAACAATCTGTTAGAAAATGGGGAGAAAATATGAAATGATGGGCAAACGGCCATTGCAGACAGACTCTATATGCTCTACAAAACAATCGCCAAGTCTACACATTGTCTTTCCAATGTAATATCCCATTTGTAAATATTCTTTTAGCTCCTAATTTGAAGGTTAATTTACAACCAAGTAAGGAAAAAATAACATACAGGGGATTTGGAAACACACTCTGATCTGTATGTATCTATTAGTTTAAATCAGTTTTGAAAATTTTATTTCAAATATTTACACACTGTCATTTGAACGCAAAAAAGAAAGCAAAGTAATTTCACATCAAAACACTATTGTTCTGTAAAGTATTTGTAAATGATGTTCAAATTGTACATAAACTACACGCAATCATAATGACTGAATTGACTGCACTGTAGTTTGATGGCCTGTGGGACAGAAGGAGGAAATTACAGCATTCAGCATGAGAATCAGAATTTATTGTTATGAAAAACTCATGAAATTCTGTGCAAACATTCATATTATAAACCATCTTACAACAATAAATATAAAAAAAAAATAATGCATGAAAAGTAAGGCTGTGTCTTTTGTTTCACTGATTACTCAGGAATCTGATGGCAGCGGGGAAGAAGCTGTCCTAGTGCCGCTGAGTGCTCCTTGTTAGGCTCCTGTACCTTTATCCCGATGGTAGCATAGTGATGAGGGCATGGTCTGGGTGGTGGGGGTCTTTGAGGATAGAGGCAGTTTTAAGACACATCCTTATGTAGATGTCCTCGATAGAGTGAAGTCTGGAGCCAGGCTGAGTTTACAACCCTCTAGAGTTTTTTTTCTTGTCCTGAGATTTGGAGCCTTCATACCAGACAATTGCGCAACCAGCCAGAATGCTCTCCTCCTGTAGAAGTTTATGAAAGTCCTGAATCTCCTCAAACATCTCACAAAGTATAGCCACTTGTGAGCCTTCTTTGTGATTGCATCAACATAGAGGCTCCAGGAGAGATCCTCAGAGATGTTGACAATAGCTTAGATTTGAGTCATTTTCTGTATCTCATGATGTTTTGTATATAAAAAAAATACCGATAGTAAACCACAGCAATCTAGATTTTAACTTTTATTCCAAGATTTCTGGTGTATCAAATAAATTTTCTGTTAAAAATGCAAGACTTTCAATTCTCAAAATATGATAGCAGATGTATCAAATCCATCAAACGCAACAATCACGGTCTTTGGGATGTGACAAATGGTTCACTGAAAGTAACTCATTTATACTTGTGCTTATTTGCATCTTGCCTCTAAACCAGAAGAATCAGAGCTTTGAAGATTTAAGCATATAGCTGTATGAATGTAGTTAAAGTTACAGAGAGGAAAATATTGTCCTTCAGTTGAAGCATTAAATAGAGGCTCTGAGTTCTGGCTCAAACAAGGTGTAAAAACTATTAGAGGAAGAAGGACAGAAGTTCTCCAAATATCTCAGCTAATACTTGCCAAAGACATATTATCTGGGTATTTCTGCATAAGCCATCATGGCTTTCATCATGGCTGTTTCTTTTCCGACATAATTGAGTACATTTAGAAGAACATTGCTGCTTTTCAAGTAATTTTGACATACAAAGAGCTTGCAAGATATACTATATGAGTGATTTTCAAACTTTTTATTTTCACTCTGTGATTAGTAAGGGATTATATAAGGTGGTATGTGAGTGGAAATAAAATGTTTGAAAGCCACTGTAATAAATAATGCAAGATTATTTTCCATTTCTTAATTCCTCAGATATCCTGGTTTAAGCAATCTTTTCTTTTACATGAATTATTTTTGAATAATTGGATAGGTTAGACAATAAGAAACTTTTCCCAAAGGCAGAGGTGTATAAAACCAAAGGTAAGCATGTGAAGGGGATTTGAGGATGGATTTTGCCAACCAGATGGGGGTTGGAATCTCAAATATGCTGCCTCAGGAGATAGATGCAGAGACTCTCACAACATTTTGTAAATATCCAGAAAAACACTTAAATTGCTAAAACATAAAAAGCTGGAAAATTGTATATTTATAGATTAATTAGACCCCAAAGGGCCCGATTCGGTGCTGTATGTCTTTGACTCTATGTCATCAAAAAGAAATTGTGTGAACAGTTTATCTTTTGAACTACTGAAGGTCTCCAATTAAGTTATACTTTACATTAGGTGTTATTTTGAGGAACTAATTCACTTTTCCTCAACTAATATATAAGAAAGATGATGCAAGAGGGTAAATAAATTCATTGAAAAACATCACATCCTGAACAATACCTTGACTCAAAAGGTTGCTGGTTTAAGATTTCAATAATTGTTCACAAAATCCAGGCCAAAACACTCATTTGAGAAATGCTGTCTTTTTGTGAGGACATTAAATGAAAGTACAATTTTACATGCAATATCAGAGTCAGTTGAACAAAAATGTTTTTCTGTTTGCATAAGTAAAACACTAAAATCTGTAGACACTGGTTGAAGTAAAAACACAATGCTGGAGAAACTCAGTTGGTCAAACAGTGTCCTTTATACAGCAAAGGTAAAAATCCATAACTGACGTTTCAGGCTTGAGCCCTTCATTAAGGTATGAAAAAATATCGGCAGGCGTCCGAACTAAAGAGTAGGGGGAAGGGGTGGTCACAAAGGCAGGAGGTGATAAGTGGAGAAGGGAGGGAGGGGAGAGCGGTGATCAAGGGGAGGGTGACTCTGGAATCATGTCTGAGTGAGTATATGGTTATAGAGCTTGAGAGCAGCAGAGACCATAGATGAGAGACAGTGAGAGAGAGTCTCACAGAACTCCCTTCGGAGAGCAAAGAAGAACTTCTTCAGGGTAGGTATCCCTCAAAGAGATTTCATGGAGTTGTACAATAGTCAGAAATGATGGCAACGTGTCTATGGAATCGTTTGCATATTCTTGCCAACATTTCATCTAACACAATCAAAAACAGAGAGAGATAATATTGACCACTTCATTTGATTGAGTAACAATATAAATATTCATCAACTTAAAGCATTCAAGAAGAATTTTTATTTAATACAATTAAATTTTACAGGAAAGCAATTATTCGTTGGAAAACATTTTTATTTTTATTGTGCATATTTAGTCAAATACATTTCATCTACATGTGAAAAATATACTGATCAAAAATTGTAGAGATAATATCAAAAATCACCATTTTAAAAAAATGTACAGGTGCTCTCCGTTTTATGACCAACTTAACTTACGTCCATCCACACATATGACCGGATATTTTAAAAACGCATCTGGGCATGCTGTATTCTGTAGGCATGCTAGAATCATGGGAAGCGAGAGGAAAAACATATCCCTTGCTGATAGATCTGCAAAGAGGCTGAGGAAGGCAATAACTTTGGAGGTAAAATTGAAGGTCATCAACCAGAATGAAGAAGGTTAATGAAATTGCACACAGTCTACTGCTGTCTCATTCTACTATTTCCACAATTTTAAAGGGCAAAGAGAAAATGTGAAAGGTTCTGCAAGTATGAAGAGCATGATACTTACAAAAAGCTACGATGAGGGCCCATTCACGAAATGGAAAAATTATTGATGGTGTGTGTGGTAAACCTGTGTCATGCTGTCAATCTCTCACTATTCTTAGTCTGCACTACTGGCATTGGATGTGTATTATCTCTACCACCAAGGGCACTCCCCTTGACTATAACTGTGTACGCACCCATTATCATTCATTATTGATAGACGATCCTTTATCCGGACATCTAAAATCCGGAAAGCTCCAAAATCTGGCAAATGGGGAGAGAGACAAGCAGCACGAGTCGGGTGGGCAGGAGACTGGCAGTGCGAGTCGGGCAGAGACCAGCAGCGCGAGTCGGGTGAGTGAGGGGGGGGGGAGACCGGCAGCGCAAATTGGGTGGGTGGGGAGACCGGCAGCACGACTGGAATGGGGTGGGGGTGGATATGGCAGCACAATTCGGGTAGGCTTAAATCTGGCTTTCCGAAATCCAGAAAAATCCAAAATTCGCAACACAAGGGTTCCAGATAAAAGATTGTGTACCTGTACTGAGTTTCTACTAATAAAAGCCATGATATGTGTTTAACTACACTGCATTTGATCTCTTCATTATCTGGCACATCAGGGTGGTTGGAAGATCTAATTCAAAAAGCATGCCACTGAACTTAAGGACGATTCAGACGAAGGCTAAAAGTCTCTTTGAGGCATTGAAGGAGAGAGCAGGAGACAATTTTATTGGGGACTTCACTGCAAGTAATGGTTGGTTTAATAGATTTAGAAGAATAAACAGCTTGGACAACATTTGAGTCTAAGGTGAATCAACAAGTGCTGGCAAAGGAGCTGCCAAAAGATTTATTGAGAGTTTGGATGAGTTAATTCACGATGGAGGATATTAATCAGAGTAAGTTTTCAATCTCGATGAAATGGGACTTTTTTGGCAAAGGATGTCAGAACAAACACACATTCATAAAGAAGCTAGAATGATGCTGGGACTTAAAACATTTAAGGATCAACTAACATTGTTACTGGGAGAAATGTTGTAGGTTTTAAGCTGAAGCCTTTCCTGATTTACCGTTCCGAGAACCCACATGCATTCAAAGACATTAGTAGGCACATTCTGCCTGTCCACTATAGATCCAACCCCAAAGCCTGAATGACTAGGTGTTTGTTTGAAGATTGGTTTTCTAACTGTTTTATTCCAAATGTTTAGCAATATTGTTTTGAAAATAGTTTCATTTTCAAGATTCTATTAATATTAGACAATGCACCTGGACATCCCTCTCATTTGTTGGACCTTCATCCTGATGTAAACATGATATTTCTGTCATCAAACACAACTTCCATCATTCAGCCGGTGGATCAAGTGGCAATTAAGACTTTTAAAGCTCATTATCTTCGCTCAACATTTGTTCAGGCCATAGCAGCAATGGATAATGATCAAATATCGTTACGTGATCTTTGGAAAAATTACAGCATTCTTCAATGACTCAAGAATAACATAACAGCATGGGAGAATGTGACAGGAAAATGAATGAATGGGATCTGCAAAAAAATGTCTCAAATGCGATGTTCACACAAGCTTGAATGAAGAGGATGTGCTTGATGAGATTAGAGAGACCATTGTGAGATACCCGAGGAATCTTGAATTAGAAGTCGAAGTTGAAGATGTGGAAGAGTTATTTGATCTTGAATCAAAGGAATTGCCCAATGAGGACTTAATTGAATTAGAAGAAGAACATATTGTGGAGGAAGAAAGAGAAAGAGGATAAGGAACCACAGAAAAGATTCACCATTAAGGGATTGGCCAATGAATTTCACAAATGAATAAAACCCTTGCTGAGTTTGAAAGTTGAAAGATTTGTCAAGATTGATTGCCAAATTCAGGACACTTTAAGTTCTTCTTTTTTCTTTTAATCTTTTTTAAATTGCCCTTTATAAAAAGTACAATACAATGAAGAAAAGGGAACAAAACTGAAAAAAACAATATCTCGTGTGTGTGTGTGTGTGTGTGTGTGTGTGTGTGTGTGTGTGTGTGTGTGTGTGTGTGTGTGTGTGTGCATTTATATATCTAAAAATAATACGTGTGTATATATATATATATATATATGCGGAAACTTCCAAAATGTTGGCCTGGAAGTCAGCCTGAAGAAAACTGAGGTTCTCCATCAGCCAGCTCCCCACCTTGACCACCAGCTCCCCCACATCTCCATCAAGCACACAGAACTCAAAACGGTCAACCAGTTTACCTACCTCGACTGCACCATTTCATCTGATCGACAAAGAGATAAGACAACAGACTCACCAAGGCAAATATCGCCTTTGGAAGACTACACAAAAGAGTCTGGAAAAACAACCACCTGAAGAAACACACAAAGATCAGCGTGCACAGAGCTGTTGTCATACCCACGATCCTGTTCGGCTCCGAATCATGGGTCCTCTACTGGCATCACCTACGGCTCCTAGAACGCTTCCATTAGCACTGTCTCTGCTCGATCCTCAACATTCATTGGAATGACTTCATCACCAACATTGAAGTACTCGACAGAGTCCGCAAGCATCGAATCCATGCTGCTGAAGACCCAACTGCACTGGGTAGGTCACATCTCCAGAATGGAGGACCATCGCCTTCCCAAGATCGTGTTATATGGCGAGCTCTCAACTGGCCACCGAGACAGAGGTGCACTAAAGAAGAGGTACAAGGACTGCTTAAAGAAATCTCTTGGTGCCTGCCACACTGACCACCGCCAGTAGGCTGATATTGCCTCAAACCGTGCATCTTGGCGCCTCACAGTTTGGCGGGCAGCAACCTCCTTTGAAGAAGACCACAGACCCCACCTCTCTGACAAAAGACAAAGGAGGAAAAACCCAACACCCAACCCCAACCAACCAATTTTCCCTTGCAACCGCTGCAACCGTGCCTGCCTGTCCCGCATCGGACTTGTCAATCACCAAGGAGCCTGCAGCAGACGTGGACATACCCCTCCATAAATCTTCGACCGCGAAGCCAAGCCAAAGAGAAAGAAGAGAGAAGATATATATATATATTTATTAAGATTAAACTTCAAACAGTATAAACTTGGTCCCATCTCCACGACAATGGTCAGAAAAAAAACAACACCTAACATACTCTAATAAAAATAACAAAAAAATAACAAAAAACATCTGAGCAGCTTATCCTGAGGGTTATAAACATTTTGTAGCTTTTGGTTCCTACCGTAAATCAAAAAGCTTTAAGTTCTTATCTTCAAATCAATGATGAAAAAAAAACAAATGATACAAACAAATTTAGGCATGTTCTTCAAAAATCCCTGCTCCACCTACGAAGATGAAGACTGTGAAGAGACACAGCCAAGTACCAGTACAAGTGCATTGATGGGACAAGTTCAGATGATGAAAATTTCAATTAAAGTTCATGTTGAAAATTTGATAAAAATTCATATGTTGAATATCTTTATTAAAAGAACTGTGCATATGTTGAGATTCTTTATTAAAGTTTCACATGCTGAAAATCTTTATTAAAAGTTTTCTTTAAGATCCTATTAATTCATGCGCAGGGGCGGAATTCCAACTTACATCCATTTTGAGTTACGACCAGTCCTGCGGTCCCAATTATGGCTGTGTTGGGGACTATTTGTACACTTAATATTTTTTAATTTAAGGATTGTGTAAAAATATTGTGTGTTTTCATTAATCTTGGATGAATATGATACAACAAGGGGAAAGAAAGCAAAGACAATGACCAACAGCAGCCATTGTCAATACAAACCACCATGCCCCCCTCCCCAACTAGTTTTCACATTTTTGTGTTTTGCTTAAGGTTCCCTAATAACTCTTATGTCCAAACCATTGCACTATAAGATTTTTTTTGCTTTCTTTTTTTCCTACATGTTCAATAAGAATGATTTCCTATTTCTTTGTTCTGGAATCACAAGCCACAGTTGTTATGCACAGAGTAAAAGCCTTATTTTCTTTTCACCTCATGAAACAAATTTTTAAAATGTTTTTTATTTAGTCAGTAGGAGAGAAGTACAGAAGAAACCAACTAAACAACTGCTTGACAGAGAAGGGGGCCCATAACTTTGAGCTGTTCTAAGCCAAAAAACAGTTGAGAATGGCAGATGCACAGCATCTCAGAAGGATAATAAACCACTGGTTCCTCTTGGGGTCATCCACTGGAAAATCTTATAAATCTGGCTCCTGATTTTCCAAGACTTATGTTCCTGTCACACTCACTTATTTTAACTGTGATAGTAAGATCATCAAACATTTCCTTTTCTTCCATCATTCTTGATTCACTATCCTCCAATGTTCCAGGCTCCAAGTCACTCAGTGTTTCAGGGCTGAATGTTCCAGACCCCTTGACCCTTTAAAGGTTCTAGTCCAGAGTCCTCAGGCCCTTCATGGCCAAATAACATGATGGGCTAATATTGGATTCTCCTCCTTGCTCCCCAATCCCTCTGACACAATCTTCCCCAACATGATCAATTAACTTTTAATCAATGCCAGACCTCAATCATCATACAGTATTAAGATAATTTGTGTGCTGACTCAGGGAAATTGGACCAATATTGGTGCGGCTGAATGAGGGGTGGAGATGTGGGGGGTGGAAATAGGGTGATGATGGAAATGGGCAAAAAAAAGGTGCACATACTGCAATACAGGCCATTTCAGCCAAAGAGTCTGTGCCACCCAATTTACACCCAATTAACCTACAAGCCCCGGTACATTACGAAAGGTGGGAGGAAACCGGAGCCTCCAGGAAAAACCCACGCAGACACGGAGAATGTACAAACTCCTTACAGACAGTGCAATTGTTGGTACTGTAAAGGCATTGCGCTAACCACTAGGCCAACCATGTGGTTAGTGGCCAGAGTGGAAAAAAATGAAATGATAGAGGAAGAGGATTACAATGGCAATCAGATCACCTGGAGAAAACCTCTCACCTTAGTCATGGAGAGGGGCAATTGTATCCTTTGGCAACACATGGTCCCTAACTCCAAACATTAGGGTCACAGATATCATTTAACAACAGGAATCTTTTCACAGGTGCCTCAATCTACATTGACTACTGCCGCAACAATGTTTTAAATGAGTTAAAAATTACAAAACTTTTTTTACACAAAGAATTATATCCTGGGGAAATAATAAATGATGATTTCAACATGCTGTATTCCTCATTGAATAGAAAACATGAGTAAATATTGTTAAGATTATGGATTTCTGAACTATTAGGACCATAAAGAGAGACTACAGGCTCTGGATGCTACTGAAGTATTAGACATATTAAAGGGATCATTTAAAGAGGAGAAAAATTGCAAACGAGATCTTAAACTATTGTGGACTCTAATCCATTTAGTCTGATTTATAGGGAGTCTCTGGAAAGGATGGAATGAACAAAATTACTTTTCATTTTTTTCTGATGCTTTTCAGTCAAGTATTTTAATGTGTGGGATTTTGCTAAAGCTTTAACTAATTCTTCCACTAAAAAGAATACAAATTCTCAAAATATCTTGGTAGACATTTAAACCATCTGTAATTTCAATGTAAAAAAAAACCTCCTGTACAAGTTACTATCAAATTGAGAGAAACACTTGCTTAGGGCTTCAATTTTTGTACATTCTGACTAATTTGATTGAAAATAATGCAATCGATGAGGAAATTAAATCACTAAACAGTACATGGTCCGACAGACACCTAAAAAATAAGTTCCGTAAAGTTAACAATACAACCAACTGCTAATTGTTAAATTAAAAATCAAACTGCTTTCAGAAATGTACCAAAAGTATTTCAAAAAGCAATAACTGTAACAAAGCCTTTCAAAATAAATATTATTTATATACATTAACTATGGCCTTTTGACTCTATTCAATTTCAAGAATCAGTTTGGCTCTACAATTGATCTGACAAAGTTATCATTGACGTGAAAAAAAATCTCTGATCCAACTTGGTCCACACAGTTTAATATCCATGTTTAATCTACAAAACACAGGTTCAAGCTTCTAGGTTACATTATATTATGGGCACTAAGGTCTGCTTTCAAGTGCTTGATCTGTTCTCACTCCACTCCAAGTCAATAGTTTGCATTTGCTTTTTATTTCAAATTTATCACATTATTACATTATTTGCTGAGCTGAGTTTAAACATAAAGGTGAGAGGGGAGAGATTTAAGAGGAACTTTTTTATTCAGTGGATAGTCCATATTTGGTTGAGCTGCAAGGGAAGCTAAAGAAACATTTTGACATTCAAATCATATCTGGACAAAATGTGGTACTACCACTGACAGAAAAAAAATGGCGGTACAGCCAGACCTACTGTAACACCAGCTCTGCCACTAGTGCCTTGTCCTGCTGCCAACAGCTCTGTACAAGCTTTAAACAGTCTGTTAAAGCTGCCAACTTTTGTTTTAAACATTCTGTAAGCACAGAGGTCTGAGTCCAAAATATTGCACTTTTGAAGGGCAACTCACCATGAGGGACTGGAGACTCCAGGGGAGCAGCGACCTGGTGCAAGGCACCAGAAATTACCAGAAATGGGGAGAATATGCCCCCCCCCCCCCTATTGAGAAGGAAAAGCATGAGAGATGACCCTACGCATGAAGTAATCATGGGAGCAGACTAACAAAGGGCTTAGCAGCTGAGGCGTCCACACAGGCTGCAGGTTCTTGGCCTCAAGAAGGACACAAAAGCAGCAGGATGCTGGTGACTTGCAGCCGAAGGACCCTTACAGGCTTGTGGCAACTGTCTTATAGGAACCAGGTATCGGAATCAGGATTCAAGAGGATGCTGAGGGTGTTTCTTGATCGATTCAGAGGTGTCGATTTGGAGCTCAGGTTGCCAATGGTTTGACCATGAATCCATGCAGTTGTAAAGGCTGCTGGAGCTCTGGAGGCAAATCCACAAACACTCAATCACAATGAAGGGATTCTCTTTTGCATGGCATTCTCTAATTGTTAGGGGCACTGGGCAATGCTCATAGTGACTCAATGAATTCATGAATACCACTTTTAAAATGTGTAAATCAGGCATAAAAGCAGTTTAGTGCCTGTTTGAATGCAATAGCAGTAATTTTTGGTGGCACGTCATCAGGACGTCAAACCATACTCTTGTAGATGCCATTCACTTTAGAGCAGCTAACATTTTTCTACCACCCTTCATGAATGTAGAAACATTGCCAATATGTGTAATATTTATTTCTGTTTTGCAGGGGAAAATTGGAGCAATAATGTGATATCCATGGTTTTTGATTCTGATTTTCTGGGAGGATTAATTCTGCAGGGTTTGTTCATGATTTGCTGAGTAAATGAACTTGTCAGATCAAGATGCAGATTCAATTTATTCAATTTATCATAGCAATAAAACAATGTTATATTACATGAAATGTCTTTCTGCCTGCTGCAAGACAGATTTTCCACCAGCAGGAATTTCCTAAGCACCTCTTACAGTCAGAGAGAGAGAGAAGCAAAAGAGAGTCTGCCCAGAGTCACTGAGTGCCTGTAGATTCGCTCCAGTGCTTCCGCAGCCTCCGCAGCCACATAGTGTCCAGTCCAAACCACTGGCATCTCGAGCTCCAGATCCAAACCTCCGACACAATTAGGAACTCTTCAGCGCTCTTCGGCTCCTCCTCGAATCTCAGTTCCGATACCAGTTTGAGCCAGTCTCCAGCAGTCCACAGCCCAGTGTGAGTCTCCTGACAGCAGTCTCCAGCAGCCCACAGCTTCTGCGGGTTCCTTGCCTCGAGTTGCCAGCAGTCCACCGCATGCACTGGTCCCTCAGCTGCAGTGCTCCCTCACTGGCCCGGTGCTGTGGTCACCGTCCCCACAGGTAATCTCCTCTGCTTCTTCCTCTCAGACGGTGCGTGATCTTCCCATCCTCTGGTTTCTTGTTCCAGTCCTCCACTTCCTCGGAGTCTGCACCCCCTCGTGGCTGCTGCCGATTAATAAGTGCTGCCCTCTTGGGTGCAGAACAGAAGTCACGGGATTTCAACTAAAACCACCATTGGCTCCTTTAACTGGCCGTTCAAAGCCCGTGCGGAGCTGACAGCAGTCAACTGGGCAACTGGACCCTTGGGAGCGCTGCATCTCTGCAATCCCATTCCCTACGCGTCCGCGCCATCACCTTTGCAACTATGATTTTGGCATGAAGACTTCATTCCTTGTGCAATGCTCCTTTTAAAGCATTAAGAGCAAATTCAGACTGAGTCATTCCAGGGATAATCATGCTTTAGTAACACATTGCTTACTGAAACTTTCTTGCATCCATGTGCCTATCTAAGAGTCTTTTAAATGTCTCGAATGCACCAGCCTCTACCACCACCCCCGACAATGCATTCCAGGCACCCTCCACTTTATGTAAAGAATTTACATCTGATGTTTCCCCTACATTTTCCTCCGCTCACCTCTGGTATTGACTATTGCTGCCATGTGTAAAGGGAGCTGGCTGTCCACCCTAGCTATGCCTTTCATAATCTTATACACCTCTATTAAGTTGCCTCTCATCTTCCGTTGAGCCAAAGAGAAAAGTCCTACTTGCTCAACTTTTTCCACATAAAGGTCGGTTCACCAATTCAGGCAGCATCCTGGTAAATCTCTTCTGCACCATCTCTGAACCTTTTCAGATCCTTCTTATGGATGAGGTTACCAGAAATGAGCACAATATTGTAAGTGTAGCCCAACCTGAGGTTTTTTGAGCTTCAACATTATCTTGCAGCTCTTGAACGATTCAATCCCCTGACAAATGAAAGGCAGCAGACCACATACCTTCTCAATGACCTGATCAACTTTCAACCTTATATCTATGGACATTTACCCCAAGATCTCTCTGTTTCTTCTCTCTGCTAAGAATCCTGCCAACAACCATGTACTCCGCCTTCAAGTTCCATCTTCCAAAGTGCATCACTTTGTATATTTCCGGATTGAACTCCATCTGCTATTTCTCCACCCAACTGCATCCTGTCTATAATCCTGCTGTAACCTATGAATTTTTAGTTTAAATTAATAAAAGAAATAGAAGAAATCAACTATTGTCTAGGTAATTTATATATGCAGCTAGTTTTTGTCATATTCTTGAGGATATGCTTGTCACTTCCTTGACAGACTGCACAGTTTTGAAAATATCAATGTTCCTGATAGTTTACAGATTCTATTAGTCCATTTATAGACAACATATACATCAACATATTAAAATGCTAATTTTGTTGTAAAAGCAGCTTCGTTTTTACAGCTGGATGTAAACTTAAGTTCACAACTATGCAGGAAGTAAAAAGAATTCCATTAGTTAGGAAGGAAGTTGATGCATTCCCCTTGCTATTGTCATTACAACACTTCCTGAATACCTCACGATCCCATTAATTCAGGGTGAATGAAACATGCTAAGATAACCACAATCTGCAAAAGGAAAAAGCAAAGTTGCTTTCAAGTATGTTTAGTAAATTATTTTCAAGCTTAAGGATCCACACTATTTACTCCATTGGTTTTACACATTGTAATTCCTCGTCATATTCAGTATCTGGTTCCTAACAGTAAAGGACACTATTTTCAATTTTAAACTGTGGACTAATAATTCCAATTGAATTTTCAATGCTTATAATGCAGCCAGAACTTTAACTTTAATTGCTATTCAATGTTTTAGGTAAAAACATCTTACTAACTACATCCAATCTAGACGGATTTCAGCAGCATCACTTATTTGTCATATGGTCCAGGTGAATTTCAACAAATATCTTCTTTGGCTTGGCTTCGCGGACGAAGATTTATGGAGGGGGTAAAAAGTCCACGTCAGCTGCAGGCTCGTTTGTGGCTGACAAGTCCGATGCGGGACAGGCAGACACGGTTGCAGCGGTTGCAAGGGAAAATTGGTGGGTTGGGTTGGGTGTTGGGTTTTTCCTCCTTTGTCTTTTGTCAGTGAGGTGGGCTCTGCGGTCTTCTTCAAAGGAGGTTGCTGCCCGCCAAACTGTGAGGCGCCAAGATGCGCGGTTTGAGGCGAGATCAGCCCACTGGCGGTGGTCAATGGGGCAGGCACCAAGAGATTTCTTTAGGCAGTCCTTGTACCTCTTCTTTGGTGCACCTCTGTCACGGTGGCCAGTGGAGAGCTCGCCATAGAACACGATCTTGGGAAGGCGATGGTCCTCCATTCTGGAGATGTGACCCACCCAGCGCAGCTGGATCTTCAGCAGCGTGGACTCGATGCTGTCGGCCTCTGCCATCTCGAGTACTTCGACGTTAGGGATGAAGGCGCTCCAATGAATGTTGAGGATGGAGCGGAGACAACGCTGGTGGAAGCGTTCTAGGAGCCGTAGGTGATGAAAAGGGCAATAACTAAAAATACAAACCAGGATTGTTTTACAGAGAAAATTCTGCAAAATAAACTGATCACTAACTTCCAAAATAGAGCGATGGGTTAGTAAGTTTGCAGGTGATGAAAAGAGTGGTGGAGTTGTGCAAAGTGTAGAGGGCTATCAAAGAATACAAAAGGAAATTGATCAGTTACAGATAGGGATAAAGAAATGACCGATGAAGTTTAATCTGGACAAGTGATGCACTTCGGGAGGTCAGATATAAGGGGAATGCAATGTTAATGATAAGCCTCTTGAAAGTATTAATGTGCATAGGCCCAGGCCCATAGCTTATTGAAAGAGGCCACACAACAAATGATGGTGTAGACAATCTAAAGTACAGTGTGGCCCCATTATAATGCGATCATTGGGGTCCATAAAATCTCGTTGCAAAAAAAGTGGGATCGTGCCAAATCGGGGTTTCACTAAATTGTTGCTGCTACAGTTGAAATTAAAACAAAAATTAATTTTTATTAAACCATTATGATCCAGTACTTGTGCTTGAAGTATCGGAGCGTGAGTATAAACCTGTGTGTATCTGTGTTTGGAACTGCCATATCTTTCCCCAACTCCCCGCTCCTGCTGGGAGTCCAATGCCACTGCTTCTGTCAGGGTGTCAGGAGCCTGACATCCCCATTCCTGCCAGGATGTCAGCAGCCCGACATCCCCATTCCTGCCTAGATGCCCGAAGACCTCACTCCTGCCGGGATCCTGATGCCAGTGTCCAATGACTCATCACGTTATATTTGAATTGCATTAAATCAGACGTGTTAAATCAGCGTTTCACTGTATGCCCAGCTTCATTGGGCAAGGCATTAAGTATAAAAGTAAAGAGGTCATTTTCCACTTATATTCAACTTTGCTTAGGCTCATTTGTAACATTTCATGTAATTCTGGTCACCCCTTTACAGAAATAATAGGAGGGCAAGAATAGAATCAGGTGGAGGTTAAATGTGTGGCTCAAGGGGTGGAGTAGGGGGCAGGGATTTGAGTTCTTGGATTACTGGGACCTATTCTGGGGGAGGTAGGACCTGTACTGAAGGGGGGGGTTGCATCTGAATACCAGAGGGACCAGGATCCTGGCGGGGGCATTTGTTCGGGCTACTAAGGGGGCTTTAAACTAGCATGGTTGGGGGGAAAGGTGTTCATGTAAGGGAGGGCAGCAGGGAGAGGTTTTGTCGGCAAAGAGAAAAGGCCTGTAGATAAGATTTGGGGGTGGAAAGGCAGTTGATTAAGAAGGAAAGGGATCGGTGCTTAGATGGAGAGGGGGATGATGGTAACAAATAATAGAGTGGACAGTAAAGACGGGGTAGGCAGAAGGTAAGATGTGGGAAATCTCTGAAATGCATTTACTTCCATGCTAGGAGTATTGTAAGGAAGGTGGATGAGCTGAAAGTGTGGATAAGCACTTGGTAGTATGACGTGATGGCGATTAGTGAGACATGATTGCAGGAGGGATGTGACTGGCAGTTAAATATTCCAGGATTTTGCTGCTTTAGGTGTGATAGAATTGGAGGGGTAAGGGTGGGGGGGAATGTGGCATTACCTGTCAGGGAAAATATTACAGCAGTTCTGAAGCAAGATAGATTGGAGGCGGTGTGGTGGAATTAAAAAATAGAAAAGGTGAGGTTACAATTATATGGGTGTATTATAGACCACCAAGTGGGGAGTGAGAAATAGAGGAGCAAATGTGTTAGGAAATAGCTGAGATGTGCAATAAGGACAGAGTTGTGTTAGTTGGGGATTTTAATTTTCCTAATACAGATTGGGAGATGCAGTCAGTGAAAGGGCTGGATAGCTTAGAATTTGTAAAATGTGTGCAGGATAGTTTTTTGCAGCAATATTTTGAGGAAACCACGAGAGAGGGGGCAGTGTTGGACCTTCTGTTGGGGAATGAAATAGGGTAGGTGACGGAGGTGTGAGTTGGGAGCACTTCAGATCCAGTGGTCATGGTACCATTAGTTTCAACATAATTATAGAAAGGGATAGGTCTGGTTCAACAATGAAGGTTTTTGAGTGGGGGTAAGCCAGATTTGATGAAATGAGAAGGGATTTGCAGGGAATGGTTTTGGGAAGGAGGAAGAGGAGAATTAGAGGGCATTTAAAGGTGAGATTTTGAGGGTGCAGAATCTTTATGTTGCTGTTAGGATAAAAGGCAGGGCCAAATGTTCAAGAGAGATTAGGAAGTTGGTTCGAGATAAAAGGGAGGCTTACATTAAATACAGGAAGAAAGGTATGGACAAGATGCTTGAAAGATACAACAATTGTAGAAAAAAGCTTAAGAAGGAAATTAGGAAAGTGAAAAGAAGGTATGAGGTAGCTATAGCAAATAGGGTGAAAGTAAGTTTGAAGGGTTTTTACAAATGTGTGAATAGCAAAAGGAGAGTGAAGGATAGAATTGGTCCACTAGAGAATTGGAGCAGACAAATGTGTGAGGAGTCAAATGAGATGGGGGAGATAATGAATTAATTCTTCTCGTCTGTATTCACTCGGGAAAAAGATATGGAATTTTGTAGGATAAGTGAGGCAAAAGGGGTAATTATGGAAAACATAGGGTTTAGGAAAGATTGAGTGTTGGAACTTCTGAGGTATATAAAGGTAGATAAGTCTCCAGGTCCCAATGCGATTTTCCCCAGGACCTTGAGGGGAGTCAGAGAGGAAATAGCGAAGGCACTAACCATGATTTTTCAACAGTCACTGGAGGAAGGTGTGTTGCTGCAGGATTGGCGTGTTGCAAACGTGCTTCCTCTGTTTAAGAAGGGCTCCAGGTGGAGGCCCAGCAATTATCAGCCAGTAAGTTTGACATCAGTGGTGGGTAAACTAATGGAAAATATTCTTAGAGCTAATATGTATAAGTATCTACAGGAGCAGGGATTGATCAGGGACACCCAACATGGGTTTGTGAGGGTAAGTTCATGTTTGACAAATCTTGAATTTTTTGAGGAAGTGACTAAAACGTTTGATGAAAGTAGAGCAGTAGATGTGGTCTATTTGGATTTCAGTAAGGCTTTTGATAAGGTTCCACATGGAAGGGTGGTGAGGAAGGTTCAGGCACTAGGGATTAAGATGGGTTCAACGGTGCCTAGAAGATAGGCACCAGAGAGTTACAGTGGACAATTGTCTGTCAGGATGGAGGCCAGTGACAAGTGGTGTGCCTCAGGGATCGGTGTTGGGTCCCTTGTCATTCGTCATTTACATTAATGATTTGGATGATGGAGTGGTAAATTGGATGAGTAAATATGTAAATGATATAAAAATAAGGGGAGTTGTGGATAGTGAGGATGGTTTTCATGGACTGCAGAAGGCTTTGGACTGCTTAGAAGAGAGGACTGAAAGGTGGCAGATAGTGTGAAGTGCTTCATTTTGGGAAGAATGATCAAAATAGGACATATGTAGTGAAGTCATTGAGGGATGCAGAGGAACAGAGGGATCTTGGAATAACGGTTCATCGTTCTTTGAAAGTGGATTCTCATGTAAATAGGGTGGTGAAGAAGGCTTTTGGTGTGCTGGCCTTTATAAATCATAGCATAGAATATAGCAACTGGAAGGTGATGTTGAGACTGTTCAAGACATTGGTGAAGCCAAATTTGGAATACTGTGCACAGTTCTGGTCTCCAAATTATAGGAAGGATATCAATAAGGTAGAGAGGGTGCAGAGAAGATTTACTATGGATTGTAGTATCTATAATATGGAGAAAGATTAAGTAGTCTGGGTCTTTATTCATTAGAGTGTTGAAGGTTGGGGGGGGGGTGGATTTGACAGAGGTATATAAAATTATGAGGGGAACAGATAGAGTAAATGTGAATAGGCTCTTCCCCTTGAGGGTAGGAAAGATTGGAATGAGGGGACATAAGTTAAGGGTTAGGGGCAAAACTTTAGAAGTAACCTAAGAGGAAGCTTCTTCACTTTGAGAGTAGTGGCTGATTGGAATGACCTTCTGGAAGAGGTGGCTGCAGCAGGGTAAATTTTGTCATTTAAGAGGAGGTTGGATGAATATATGGATGTGAGGGGGTTGGAGGGTTATGGACAAGGAGCAGGTAGGTGGAACTAGTGGAGTTCACTTAAATTGGTGTGGACTAGAAGGGCCGATATGGCCTGTTTCTGTACTGTAATTATTAAATGGTTATATATGGTTTTGGAAAGGGAATAGAAGAGACCTGCCAGATGTTGCCTGGTTTAGAGGGTATGAGTTATGGGAAAAGATTGGACAAACTTGTTTTCTTTGGAGCTTAAAACGAAGCTGATAGAGGTGTACAAAATCATTAGTGTTATTGGTAGGGTGGATATTAAAATCTTCACACCAGGGTTAAAGTGTCATATACTATAGAGCATGTATTTCAGGGGTGAGGGGGATGAAATTTAAGGGTGCCGTGCAGGACACATATTTGGTGCCTGGAATGGGCTCCCAGGAGTGGTAGTGGAAGATAGATACATGAGCACAGAGGGAATGAAAGGATCTATCTCTCCTAGGTGCAAGCAGTATATTTTTAGTTTGACTTGGACTATGCTCGGCAGAGACATGGGAGCCAAAGGCTAAAGAACCTGTTCTGTACTGTAATGTTCTGTGGTTTCTTGTTAAAGAGGGACACTTAATTAAATACAGATTTTTAAAAAATAAATGCAGCTTTTACTAGCAGGAATGTTTTGAAATGACAACTTTTGTCATTGCAAATGATTTAAGTGTTATTCTAATGGGACCTCAGATGTATGCAGGGCTCTGAGTTCTAATTAGGGAGATCCATTAAGGATACCATTCATCTGTACCAAATATGATTTCTAGTTTGTTCTAAAATGCAACAAATAGACATGGTATTAGTATGAGGTTTATACAGAAATAAGTTTCCAACAAACACAAAAAATTTCTAGCATTAAGCCTAAGAGCCTGAATATGCCTGGGATTGTCTGATCTCAGAAACTAAGCAAGCTCAGGCCTGGAGGGGAGACTGCCTAGGAACACCAGGTGCAATAGGTTTCTGTGAGGGGCCCTGGACAAAGTAGCAACACTCTGTCTGCCTTACAGTAGACAAAAGTTATAGAATTTCTTGTGTGTTACATTCTAAATGTAGTATTATGTGACAATAATGGAACCTTTACCCTTTTACCTTTGTGATGAAGGTAGTATTTTCCATGATAATCTATTTCTAACTTCCTCAAACATCTTTAGAAAAAGAATGGTGAAGAATGATCAACATTGATTAGTGATCTCAGTCAATCCAAATTATGATCCTGCATTGTGCTTTACAAATACAAATAAAAAAAAAACATTTATTTATTCACTGGGAATTAATTACACAAATATAGCAAAGTCGTAAAATGTCCAGGAATTTTGGCCACTATGTTCAATAAGGTGAAGGCATAGAAATTTACTGTTGAATAGCAATTGCAAACTAAGCAAATGGAATTTTGTGGTGGTCCGTCACGGTGGTGATCGAGCCGGCTCTCTGGGCAGCGAGTGCAACCAAAGGCCTGCAGCCCGTGCAGCAGCACTGGCCCCAACAAACGAACCGGCGGATGAATGGCAAGGGCAACTTAAAGGCCAGCAACCCCAAAATGGCACTGGCTTTGCTGCACAGCCAACAGACAGGGACAGCACGTGGGGAAGAAGGGCATTGTAATGCAGGAAAGTACCCGCGCGCAGGAAACCCGCTTTTGTTATGCATGTTGTGACGTCAGTCAAAGGGGGGCCAAGGTGGGATGAGTGCAACTACAAAAGTCGGGCCTGAGCCCTATTAAAACTTGACTACACTATGTGTGTGTGTGTGTGTGTGTCTTCTTTCAAGTAGTGTGCGGCTATAATTGTGTAATATATGAAATAATGAAATCAAAGAATGTACATTCAGTCATTCCTCCACCAACAACCCAGGAGTGGAAGCAAGCTTGACATTCAACATGGTACTTTTCTTATTTATGGTGAGGAGGAATAGGAAGGTGGGGTTGAGAAAGACTGCAGTCATTTCCCTTGCTTCGCAGATCCTAATCTCATTACTAATGATCAAACAGTTCAGCAGACTGAAGCAAACTTCTGTTTTGTTTCAGCTCAGTTACAAAGCCAAAAAAACAAACTGCCTTCGATTCACAGCCAAAACCAATAAGCCTTAGGCTATAAGACCTTGTAAATCCCACCAACATTACTGTGAACAATGCAACAACTTTTAAGGTTTTGCGAGGGAAACCTTCCAGACCCAAAACAGTCTGAAGCATGCCTGGATTATGCCCAAACTACTGTCCTCTCAGAGCACATTTTGTTTAGAATGGCCAAATGCAAGCAAAAAAAAACGAAAATGAAACAAGCTGCTGTTCAAAATCTACTGAAGGTTTGTCATTAAGGGCATAAATTTGGTTGACATTTTGAATCAAGGCCTCACATCATGACACGTTGACAGTACCGCTGCATCCACAGATACTGCAAGATCTGCTGAGTTTCTCCAGGTTTTTGCTCCAGGTTGCAGAATTTGTAGGTTCATTTAAACATATGCATGCCAGTACATTCTGATGTAACAAAGGTCAAAGAACTTCTTTAGTAAATCTGTATAATCATTGTAATTTGCAAATACTAGTCAGCTGGATGATGGAATTTCAGTAGGTGAATAATAAAAAATTGCATTTCGATCTTTCAGGCCACATTAGTACAACTCCTCAAAGAATTTTTTTTCATCTGGAATATACTTCAGTATTTGAATTTCAAAAAGGATACATGCATATACAGTATTCCATGATACATGTAATTATCCATTTAAAAAAAAACCATATATTTTATTTTGATTGATCAAAATATTTTGGAGCATTTACACTGACCGTTGTATTAGTAGTGGAAAAAACTGTCAAAGAATATTGATTAGTTGTGCAGCATGGAGACACATAACCTGAAAAAAATCAACAGAAATATTTGTTGTATAATCTTGAGGTTCACTTTTCTCTTGAGACAGCAAAGCAGCAATACCTCTCTTTTATTGTGATTGCACATGGCTTCAAAGAAACAAACAGCTAATTTATGGGTTAACACACAAGGTCAATAGTACAAAGGAATGTGGTTATATAATATTCATGTGTATTCTTACAAATACTAATCATGTGACCTCCATTTTAGCAAAGCATATTTGTTATGGTCATTGAAGAGATGAAAAGCATAAATAGTCCAACCACAACAAATGATACAGGTGTGATAGAGGTAGAAGAAAGAGTGGAAGGTGAGTTGAGATTTGGATTACCCTAGTCCAGATATTTCTGAGATGCATCCAACGAGGCCATGGGGGTAGAACTTTGGGTTAAAAAAAAGAGTGTGATCACTCTGAAGGGATTCCTCCTGACTATAGAAGAGCTCTTCTATAGCCAGGGGGAATTACAAATGCAAATATGGAGAGAGATCAAAAATATCTGTAGTAATAATATGGCTGCAAATGTAAATGATTGCAACTTCCCGATTATTGACTGGACTGCCTTAGTGGTATGAAATTAGATGGAGCAGAATTTGTTAAGCATGTCCAGGAAAAAAAAATTCAAGCAATATGTAGACGGTTCTACAAAGAGAGGGAGCAATTCTCAACGTGCTTTTGGGAATTTAGGGTGCAACACACAACCTCCTCCCCATCTAATCCCATTGCACGACGGCAGGCCATTCAACTGAATATGCCCTATTTGTGTTCATTTATAAAGAATCTAGTGAAAACGTAACTGGAATTTTTCCTTTCCTCTCACCATTCCATCACATACTTCCCACCTCACCCTCTCCCCACAAACTCACACCTCTTCCACCTTTCCTCTCTCATCACTCTGAGCTCAGATCAATTGTTTTATCTAACCTGATTCAGTGTTAGCAGACAACATTGTATTTTTTGCAAAATGTGGCAAACAAGTTAAATTGAGAGCTACCACATTTGAGGTATTGAAACTATTCGATCATAGTGGAAATTGAAGTACAGTTAATTTTATATGCAGGTTTAATAGCTTGTTTTTGGAAAGAAATACCTTCATTATGATCACATATGACAAGAGGATATCCATTAAAAGCATTCACAGAAGTTCCAGCTATGCCAGCACAAACACCTTTTTAAAATTGTAATTCACAAATTCTAACTCTAAAAGAAATCTCAACCATCTCCAAGGTGGAAAACTATATATTCAATTAAAATGCAAGAGGCTCCCTCTCACCACAGTCCATTTTGTACTTTTGAACAATTCAACTTCCAATGAAATAAGGACAAACCATTGGAAAATTCCCTCATTAAATTTTACAAAATTTTCAAGAACAAATCTATCTATTCTTGAATCTAGTTTTCACATGAAGCCAAATTATCTGCTTTTCATTTTGAAACAATTAAAGGATTAATAGCATTTTTCCCCATTTAGGATGTCTCAGCATACTCACATATTAACTGAAAGAATGACTTAAACCTGCACAATCAAGAGTGAATATGGCAATCACATCTAGCTCCATTTCACATCAATGCAAAAGAAGCTGTTGCCATGGTAACTGGTAGTTATTTCGACTGTTTTACTTCTACAACATTTATAATGATAGTGTGGTGGTACACCATTAGGCAGGTGAAACCGGCCCCACTTGTCACGCATGCGGCGGGACAGCCGGCCAAAATGGCGCCGTCAGAGGGTTTCCTCCCGACCTCGGCACTGGGCTCAGAAGCCCGCGCTTGGCAACCCATGTGACGCCCCGGTGACATCTGGGCCCCCCAGCGCAGTTCTCAGCCAGGTCCGGGCTGCGAGTATACGACCAGCCAAGGAGCCTGCAATAAATCAGTTTTGCTCACTGAACTCAACCTGTCTGGTTGTGCAATCCTTCAGTTAGTAGTGTAGCCGCCGCTACAATTGGTGACCCTGACAGGTTCAAACGTCTTTGAACCCGACATGAATGACCCTTCGATCAATGATATAGCCATCAATCTTCCTGACTTCTGGGTTCAGGAGCCAGAGACCTGGTTCAGCCATGCAGAGGCTCAGTTGCACCTCCGCCAAATTTCATCGGATTCAAACAAGTTTTAATATGTGGTCGCCGCCCTGGACCAGGCTACAACCAAACGAGTGCTGCACCTCGTTCAGCACCCACCCACGGAAGATGAGTATGGGACCATCAAGTGGGTGCTCACCAGCTCTGTCGGCCTCTCCAGGCGCCAACGTGCCGCTCGGATGCTGTGCCTCGACGCCTTGGGGGACAGAACTCCAATCGAGTTGATGGAAGAGATGCTCGCACTCATGGGTGATCACACCAACTGCTCACTCTTCCTCGACCATCTGCCTGAAGACATCCGGCCATTACTGTCCCAGGAGAGCTTCGTCGACCCTAGGAAGGTCACTCAAAAGGCTCAGGAGCTATGGCTCGAACGATTCCCAGAGGTTACGAGTCATGGGCATGACCACGCCAAGCCTTCCTCTAGCGCTGCGGTGGAACACCCAGCCCCTGCAGGGGTCTCAAAGAGCATAGCCAGAAGCAAGCCATCCACTTCAGGCCTCTGTTTCTTCCACCAGCACTGGGGAGCCAAGCTTGGAAGTGTCATCAGCCCTGATCATTCCAGGGAAAATGCTGGCCAAGAACACAGCCTTCTCTACTTGCAGAATTCAGTCAGTGGCCGACGCTTCCTCGTCGACACCGGGGCCCAGATCAGCGTCATCCCAGCCACAGCCATCGAGTCCCGGAACCGGCCTCGAGGACCTCCCCTCCGTGCAGCCAATTCAACAGAGATCCATACGTATGGAGACAAGACCATCCACTTCCAGATCAGTCAGCAGAAGTTCTCGTGGAGGTTCACCATTTCATCCCTCTCAACCACCATCCTGGGTGTTGTCTTCCTCCTCGCCCACGGACTCCTGGTTGACATTCGAGGTAGGCAACTGGTAGATGCCCGTACCTTCCAATCCATTCGCCTCAACGCCTCCCATACAGAGCAGCCGCAGATGGCCACGGTCAGCACACCCAAGGACGAGTTTCAGAGTATCCTGGACGAGTTCCCATCCCTCCTCAAGCCGCAGTTCTCCACCGCCTCACTATGCCTCGGGGTGTTTCATTACATCCCCACCCAAGGCCCACCAGTCCATGCCAAGGCATGCCGGCTCCCGCCGGATAAGCTCCAGATAGAGAAGGAAGAGTTCTCGCATCTGCAGGAGCTGGGGATCTTTCGACGCTCCGACAGTCCTTGGGCCTCACCATTCCACCTGGTCCTGAAAGCCTCCGGCGGCTGGCGCCCCTGCGGAGATTATTGATAGCTTAACGACACAACAGTATCTGACCGTTACCCGATCCCTCACATCCAGGACTTTATGGTCAACCTGCATGGTGCGAGGGTATTCTCCAAGGTCCACCTGGTACACAGGTATTACCAAATCCCGGTGCACCCCGAGGACATACACAAAACAGCCATCATCACCCAATTTGGCTTGATCGAGTTCCTACGCCTGCCGTTTGGGCTCAAGAATGCCGCCCAGACTTTCCAGCGCCTTATGGACACAGTGGGCAGGGATTTGAATTTTGTATTCATTTACCTGGATGACATCCTTGTCGCCAGCGGAGACCAGGCACAACAAAAGTCTCACCTACGCACCCTCTTCTCCTGACTGGCTGACTTCGGCTGAATGATCAATCTGGCCAAATGCCAGTTCGGGAAAGAGTCCATGCAGTTCCTGGGCCATACCATCATGGCCAAAGGAGCTACACCTGCTGCTACGAAGGTCGCTGCAGTCAGGGAGTTCCCACGCCCAGACAACTTCAAGGGGCTACAGGAGATCGTGGGTATGGTAAATTTCTATAACCGCTCCATTCCAGGCGCTGCGTACATCATGCAGCCGCTCTTCGCCTTCATCGCAGCCAAAGACAAGACACTCGCCTAGACTCCAGAGGCCAGCGGGGCATTTGAAGCCACGAAAGGTGAAGGCTACCCTGCTCATCCACCCTCACACAGACCTGCATATAGTGCTTTCCATCGATGCCTCTGCCACAGCCGTCGACGCCGTCCTGGAGCAGCAGGTGAACAGACAGTGGAAACCAACTGGCATTCTTTAGCCGACTTCTTCACCCACCAGAGCACAAGTATAGCACTTTCAATCGTGAGTTGCTGGGCATTTACCTGGTGGTGCATCATTTCCGCTATTTCTTGGAGGGGAGACCTTTCACCATTTTTACCGACCACAAACCCCTCACTCAAGCGCTCGCTATGGCAAGAGATCCCTGGTCGGCCTGCCAACAGTGTCACCTCTCCGTGTCGGAGCTCACCACCGACATTCGGCACAAGGCAGGGAAAGACAACATGGTCGCTGACGCACTCTCACGACCGGCCATTTGCACGCTGACAACCAGCTCGCCCGGGACCAGAAGTCCGACGAGGAGATATGGGCCTTCAGGACTGCCATCACAGGCCTGCGGTTCCAGGACCTCCTGACTCCTCACGGTGAGGGCACTGTCCTGTGCGATGTCTCCATGGGCACCCCGTGACCAGTGGTTCCCCAGCAGTAGCGCAGGCAAATCTTCCACCATATACATGACCTTTCCCACTCTTTCATCAGGTCCACGGTCTGTATGGTGGTAGAATGTTTTGTCTGGCACGGGCTTCGGAAGCAGATTGCGGACTGGGCCAGAACCTTCACCCATTGCCAGCTTTCCAAGGTATACAGGCACACCAGAGTGCCCGTACAAGATTTCAAACACGTCCGGGAATGGTTCAGCCACATACATGTGGACATCGTCAGACCCCTACCCGTTTCCCGAGGTAACCATTACCTTTTCACAGTGGTAGACTTCACCACTCGTTGGCCTGAGGTGATCCTGATGCCAGATGCCTCCACAGACTCCTACTCCCGAGTGCTTTAGAACAGTTGGGTTGCCCGGTTCGGCGTCCCAAACCACGTCATCAGTGATCGGAGTGCTCTGCGCTCTGGGCACAGCTCACCAACAGGCTGGGGATCGAGCTACATCACACCACAGCCTATCACCCACAGGCCAATGGACAAGTCAAGTGATTGCACCATCACCTTAAGTCGGCACTTATGGCCCGCCTCACCGGCCCTGACTGGTTGAACGATCTGCCTTGGGTACTCCTGGGCATCCGCTTGACACCCAAAGAAGACCTACAGGCGTCATTGGCAGAGTTGGTCTACGGTGCACCACTAGCTCTACCTGGTGAGTTCGTCAATGCACCTCACAACCTCACATAGCAGTAACCGCATGGTCAACTTCCCCGCCTTTGGGTCCAGTTGGACTCCTTCACACCCCCACCGCGGCCCAGACACAGCATATGGGCCTCTTACGTCCCCAGCGAGCTGTACTCCGCAGAGTACATTTTTATCAGGCGGGGCCCATTCACAGCACCTCTACAAAGACCATACGAAGGGCCGTGCAAAGTCACCCAGCGTTCAGGATCCACTCTCACACTGGACATCGGTGATAAGAGGGAACTGTTTACAGTGGACAGGTTAAAGCCAGCCCGCCTCGACCTCACTGAGTCAGTAGTTGTGGCCCAACCCAAGAAGTGAGGTCGCCCGGCAAAAAAGGACATCACGCATGCGGCAGGGCAGCCGGCTAAAATTGTGCCGTCAGGGGTTTCCTCCTGACCTCGGCACCGGGCTCAGAAGCCCGTGCTGGGAGACCACATGATGCCCCAGTGACGTCGGGGCCCCCCAGCACGGTTCTCAGCCAGGTCCTGGCTGGGAGTATAAGACCAGCCAGGCAGCCTGCAATAAATCACTTTTGCTCACTGAACTCCACCTGTCTGGTTGTGCGATTCTTCAGTTAGCAGTGTAGCCACCGCTACAATAGCAATTTTTATTAAATTTCTGCATTTATTAGAGCAAGCTTACTGTAGTCAATTCTGTTAATTCAGTCCAGTTAAGTCGAGAGTTAGGTAAGAAGTAGAAAAGCAGGATCTTTAGGTTAGGATCCAGGATTACTCCTCTTGCAACGAGATAGTGCATGCTTGCCTAAGGAACTGATGTGAAGGCAGGACTTTATTAAATAGATAAATGGAATCTCTTCTGGGGCTGATGTGTCCTGGTTTCACCGAAACTGGTAAGGGACCAATATCCTGGCACAGAAATTTGCCAGTGTAGTTTGGAATAGTTTGGAGGGCTCTGACCCAAAAGACAGTGCAGCATGAGAAGAGAGAAAAGCTTGGGTAGTTAACAAACCAAGCATGTCTAGCGAGGAACCAAAGAAGCATGGGAAAGCATAAGAAGGCTCATATGTTTAACTGTATAGAATGGAGATAGATCAGCTCATTGAATGGTGCGACGACGACAACCTTGCGCTCAACAATAGAAGGAAGTCAGGGGACCATGACCCAGTCCTCATTGAGGGCTTAGTAGTGGAGAGGGTCAAGAACTTCAAATTCCTGCGTGTCAACATCTCCAAGGATCTGTTCTGAATTTGTTGATGCAATCATGAAGAAGGTTAGCTAGCGGCTATACCTTATGAGCTGTCTGAGGAGATTCGGTATGTCACCGAAAACTCTCAAAAACTTCTACAGGTGTACCGTTAAGAAAATTCTGGCTGGTTGCATCACTGCCTGGTATAGAAGCAACAACTCTCAGGACAAGAATTAATTCCAGAGAGTTGTTAAGTCAGCCTGCACCATGACAGGCACCAGACCACTTCATCGAGGACATCTACATGAGGCAGTGTCTAAAAAAATGCACCCTCTATTCCAGCTTTTTCTTTCCACTCACATACCACTTTAAGTATTCTCTATGCCATATGTGCTCTGTGATTAGTAAGGGATTGCTTAAAGTGGTATGTGGTTAGAAAGAAAAAGTTTGAAAACCACTGTTTTAATCATATCTAATTATCTCATTATGTGCACGATTTCATAACTCCAAAGGAAATGGGCCAATGACAATTTTTCTCAAGCAAAGTATTTCAGTAACAATTGGGTCTGGAGCAGCGATTCTCAACCTTCCCTTCCCACTCATATACCACCTTAAGCAATCCCTTACTAATCATAGAGCACCGATGGCATAGGGATTACTTAAAGTGGTATGTGAGTGGAAAGAAAAAAGGTTGGGAATCAGTACTCTATTCTTAAAGTCCCCACTACCCAAATCATCCTCTCTTCACTCTGCTATCATTGGGAAAAAGGTGCAGGAGCCTGAGACGAGCACTCAATGGCACAAGGACAGCTTCTTTCCCACTGCCATCAGATTCCTGAATAATCAATGAACCAAAGACACTGCCTTACTTTTCATACATTATTACTGTTATAGTCATGCTGTAAGATGCTTATAATATGAACGTTTACACTATGACGCTGCCACAAAACACCAAATGTCATGACTTGTTCATGACAATAAATTCTGATTCTGTATTTACTTTTATGCATGGAAGTTTGTAGGGAAGACAGATGAGCTGATAGCATTGATTAGCATACCTGTATGCGTTTATGATACTGTGACAATCACGGAAAGTATTTGAATGGAACTCAATGTTCGCATTTAAATTTGTACACCCAACACTGAGCAGCCAAGTTCATCTCCAACTCTGTTCAGAATCAGTATCATGGTGGAAAATATACTGACTGGTTTGGAAATACAAGTGATAAGATAGTAAATCCAGCCAGGTCCATCACTGGCTTTGTCCTCCCAACCATTCCAGACATGTGAGGCACTGCCTCAAGCAGGAAGCCGGCATCACAAAGGACCCCAATCACCCTGCTCACCACTTCTCACTGTTATCTTCAAGCAGAAGCTAAAAGAGCCTGAAAAAAATGTACCACCAATACCTTTAGGTTCAGGTGAAACACCAAAGTCTGCAGACACTGTGATTAGTGTCCCCCCCTTAACCTTTCCCCTTCCACCTTAAAGCCATGTCCTCTTGTATTTACCTCCTCTAATCTAAGTGGAAAGAGCATACTCGCATTTACTCTGTCTATACCTCCAATACCGGGCAACTCACCCATGGCTAAGGGTATTTTAAAGATTTCTACCAGGGCCCCTGCAATTTCCATACTAGTTTTCCTCAAGGTCTGAGGGGATATCATGTCAGGCCTGGGATTTATCTACCTTTATTCTTTCTTTGTACAATATGCCAGTTTCCTAAGTAAATACTGTTGCAAATAATCTGTTTAGGATCTCCTCCATCTCATGAGGCTCCACACAGAGATGACCATTCTGATCCTCTAGGGCAGGGGTGTCAAACTCAAATTCACAGAGGGCCAAAATTAAAAACTTGGACTAAGTCATGGGCCAAACTAAATATTTATTGAAAATTTTCAACCACATCTGCATGTTTTCTCTTCTTTCAACATATGTAATGTTAAACTTTTTCTTATTAAAATAAATGTTTAATAATAGTTTTGGTTAAACTCTTTCCAGAAGAAGCATTAACAAATGAGAAATAAAATATTCAATAAATAATATTTCTCTATAGCCTTTAAGCTCCTTTTAAATGTATTTTTTTTCCACAAGCCAACAAGTCAAAAAAATAACAACTTGCTTCAATGAAAATCCAACCTTTCAACTATGAACAGTCCAAAGTTAACCAAAGAAAATATGAATCCAAGCTTAGCTTGCTACACTGTGATTTACTCTGATGCACCTGGGTCTAAACCAGATACTTGGCATCTCTTCTTAGATGCAAGTTCATTAAACTCTGAGGTCAGAGTTTGCCTCCCACCTGTCTTGAAAGGTCCTGTTTTCTGTCTTTCGTTTGGCCATTTTTCGTAAGGGGTTTATTACATGTGAGTTGGGCGACAGGTCGCAGATGCTAATGAAAGTAAAGAGTGGAGGTGGGGGCGATTAGCGGGCTGACGGGCCGGCGCCAACGCATTTGCAAAGCAATCTGGGATTTGTAGTATTAGCTGTGCATGCGCTAATACTGGCGCGGTGGCAGCGGGCCAGTTCTAATACATATTTGATATGATCTTGCGGGCCAAATATAATTATATAACGGCCAAATTTGGCCCGCGGGCCTGAGTTTGTCATGTGTGCTCTAGGGGACCAATTTTGACCCTTATTATCTTTTTACTCTTAACATACTTTGTAGAAACCCTTCAGGTTTACCTGACAAAGCAATCTCATGTCTTCTTTTTGCCTTCCTAATTTCTTTAAGTATCCATAGGAGGTGAAGATGTATAACCAAGGCCTGAGCCTTTCAAGATATTTTTATTTAAATAATGGGTCTTCTGGGACAATTGGGTTTGTTGATCTTGGGTAGGAGGTAAAACTAGGGAGATGACCAGAAATGATGAGTTCAAAGAGTGCATGAGGAGGTGGTTGTAATGGAGGGTTAAAACCATGTGCTCAGACGCTTCCTTGCTTATGTGAAACTGACAACACTGGGGCCACACTCAGGTCACCTTACTTTCAGAATTGGTAGACGTAATTAAACTCAGCCATGGGGATTTATCTGAAGATACACTTTGAAATGGAATTCCACCGTGAGGCCCAGGGAAAGCAGTTGTCAAATACGACACTCTGAAATTGACGTATTGGTCACAACCTGTCTTGCTCAAGAAGTTTTAATGAGTCCTTGTATCTACGAGATAAACCAGGAAATCATAGCATCCTGGTTCCATAATAATCAATCTTCTAAATTGTAGAATAGTATGCTCAGCTTTGATTTTGACTGACGAATGTTAGAGGGAGTGGGTGCATGATTAATTGTTTTTGGGGTATAAAAGTCTGTGGTCCTGCTGCTGAAGTTTTAGACTCTCCAAGGGATGGGAACATCCCTTGTCAAGAAGGAAGAACAGCTAGAGTCCGAGCAACGTCCCAGTCGGGGGAGGTGAAGGAGCTGCTACCAGCGCCCCGGCAGCCTACTACAAGTGTGCCGTCATTGCCTCGCTTCGGCAGTTGGGACCAGTCCAGGCGTTGTTAAGTATGATTAGGCAGACTTGCATATTGTAGTTTGAAACCTGCTTTATATTTGTAATAAACATTTGTGTAGACTGAACTGCTCTCGGTGTGTGTCTCTATTTTCTTTCGGTAGCTCAAACACTGTGACCAATCTAAAACGAACAAAGTGAGAGGTACAAGTTTACCCAAGACAGTGGTTTGATCAGTTTTGCTGGGGTCGTGTTGAACAGGTAACTAAGAGGAGGTATTTGAGAGTTGTCGTCTGGCTTCAGCCAGATAGAAGTCAGTGCACTGGACCTCAGGTTTGATAGTTTGGTTGGAATTTGTGCAGAGACAGTGGAGGACATTCCAAGGGGGTGAGCATGGAATCAGTGAGAGAAGTGGTGAAGTCGAGAGGGCTGATGTCTTGATGGCAGTTGGAAATGCAAGGGTGCAGAGCAGGCAGAATGCCAGAATGAGGTGTCCAGGAAGATGAAGAAGCAGAAGGAGTTTATATTGGGGGCTGGAGAATCCTGGTTATAGATGTAGGCACAGACACAGAGCTGACAGAAGAAGAGTTTGGTGTGAGTCAAGTGGGGACCAAAGGCAAGGCTTCTACTGAGGACACAAAGTTCCATCTCTGAGAGAAAGAGGTAAGAAGGTATGGTAAAGAGCAAATTGGTGTCGAGAGAGAAGAATGGGGTGGCTCAGGCGGTAGAAGGTTGGAGGGATCCAAGGAAGGAAGGGAACAGATGGGGAAGTCAGAAGTGAAGAGAGAGGGTGGGAGGGGACAGGGTGAGAGTTCGCAATGGCGGCTCGGTCCTGTGGCCTGATGCCCGGAATATTGGATATATATCTTTACCTCCTGTGGATGTTGTGAGACCTGCTGAGTTCCTCCAACATTTTTGTGCTTTTATCTCTCGGTTCAAGAACAGTTTCATTCCAATGACTATCATAATCTTGAATCTCCCCTTGTTATGCAGAACACATTTTTATACACTGATCACTGTGAATATTTATTATCTATTGTATGCATTTATTGAATCTTTTAATTTAATTCAATTAATTTACAATTACCATTTTTTAACAAGTGCCTGTACCACTGCTGCAGGAATTTCATGCATATGTACATTGTACAGTGTGTATGGTAATAAACATATTATCATGTTATTTTTAAGGAGTAGTGGGTAGGAGGAGGGGTTCCACATGGGAATGCTGCACTGCAGATCAAGGAAATAATTTCAGAATTACTCAGCCACAATATTCTCGGAATATTGGCAAATTAAGCTATTAGGGTTGAACCTAGAAACAAGAAATGGACACTCATTTTGATGGGATTATGTTTTAGGCCTCCAGAGTCAACAGAATTTGGAAAAGGTACATGCACAAATTTTAGGATACTAACGCAATAAGATTGCAGTAATGGGTGATTTTAACTTGCTTTATGTCAACTGGAATTGCCAAAGTATAAGGGACCTAGATAGGGTGGAATTCATTAAATGCATCCAGGTTCTCTAAGTAATATGCAGCGAGCCATCTTTGGAGTGGGGGGGGGGGGGGGCAGTTACACTCAATCTTATTCAGGGAACAAGAATGGTCAAATGATGGAAGTATCTTTTGTGGAACTCTTCAAGACCAAAAGTTAACGTCTTAATTTGGGAGAGGGCTGTCTTCAATGGTACAAGTGAGGACTTGGCAAAAGTTAATTGGGAACAAGGGCTACAGGAAGAAATAATATCCAATAAATGGGAGATGTTTAAAAGTGAAATAGGAAGAGTTCAGAGTTAGGATGGCCCTGTAAGAAATTAGGGAAATTAAGGGTTTCATCAGGAAATGAATAGAATTCCAAAACCTTTTTTAAATATACTAGAAGAAGGCAGATAGTGAAAGAATAGGTCCCCTCAGAAAACAAAAGGGAAGTCTTTGTGTGATGTCAAGGGATGTGTGTGATGTCCTGAATGAATACTTCAATCAGTGTTCACCAGGGAAAATGAAAGAGAGGGTGAAGAGTTGTGGAAGGCATGTACTGATAGTCAGAAAAATGCAGGTATCAGGAAAGAGAGAATATTAGATTTTGACATGCATTCAAGTAGACAAATCACCATGGCAACAAAGGAAGAGATTCCTAGGGGCTCTGGCAGAAATGTTGGAATTACCTTTAGCCATAGGAAAGGTACAAGAAGACTGAAGCATATAGCTAATGATGCTCTCATATTCAGGAAGGGTGGTGTGATAAGCAGGTGAGGCTTATTTTAATAGTAGGGAAATAATCTCACAGACAGGACCACTTGGAATGGCAGTCTGATTGGGCTAATCAGTATAGTTTTGTGCATAGGAGGTCCTGCCACATAAATCTGAGCAAGTTTTTTTGGAGGTTACTGTTAAAATTAATAAAGTTAAGGAGGTACACGTGGTATACACGGACTTCAGCAAAGGTTTTGATATGGTAGGCCGGTTCAGAAAGTTAAAGCATATAGGATACAAGGTGTTTTGACAAAATTGACTTGTTGATAGGAGGCATAAATTAGTTGTGGAGAGTTATTTTTCAGACAATAAATCTATTAACCAGTGGTGTACTATGGGATCAGTGCTTTGTTGTTAGTCATATAAATAAACAGACAAGAAATAAATGAATAAATAAATACAGATAGACAAATAAATAGCTAGATAAATGTGGATAAATAAATAGACAAAGAAACAGTCATAAAGATAGACAGATGGTTTGAATATCAATGTCTTTAGTTTTTTAAGTAAGTTTGGTATGACACAAATATTGCAGAAGTTGTAGATAGCAAGGATGGCTGCCCAAGTGACATAAATCAGCTGAAGAATTGGGTAATGTAGTGAAAAATGGAATTTAATCCAGACTAATGTGTGGTAATGCATTTTGGATCATCTAATACTGCCTAGACATACAGTAAACAGGGGTGACCTTAAAGGCATTAATGTACAGAGCGACCTGGGGTACAAGTTCATAGGCCCATGAAAATGGCAATACAGGCAGATAGGGTAGTGAAGAAAAGATTTAGCCTGCTTACCTTCACAGGTAGCAAATATCAAAAGTTGGAACATATGTGGCAGCTGTATAAGACCAGAGTTAGACAATACTTGGAATATTGTATGCAGTTCTTGTCACCATACTTCAGAAAGAGCGCAAAATAGATTCACTGACATGTTGCTTAGATGGAGGATATTGGATGCATGGATATACTGGATGGTCTAGGATTGTTCTCCTGGGAAGATGAGGGTCATCTTAAAGAGGTTTATAAAATAATGAGGAGCATGGATAGAATAGATAGTCACAGCCTTGTTCCAATGGTAGTGGAATCTAAATCTTAAGGAATGATTTAAAATGAGAGAGGAAGTATTTCAAGGAGATCTGAGAGTCACAGTTGGCATAGCAGTTAGTGCAACATCTGTACAGTGCCAGCAATTGGGACCAGGATTCGAATCACGTGCTGTTTGTAAGGAGTTTGTACTTGAACATTCTCCCTGTAGCTGCATGGGTTTTCTCTTGGTGCTCCAGTTCAAAAGGTATGGGGTTGTAGGTTAATTGGGTGGCATGGACTCATGGGCCAAAAGGCTCTGTTACCATGCTGGATGTCTAAATTTAAATTTGGCACATAGAATACCACAGCACAGGCCCTTCAGTCCTCGATGTTGTGCTGATGCATATTTTCTTTAAAAAAGTACTAAACCTTCCCTACCTGTGGTGCGCTGTTAGACAGAACCAGACACACACAAGGTAAAGACTGTACCACAGGCTTTAATTAACAAAGACTTCCACAGAGCCAGGCTTATATCTCGGAGTGTGACTGACGCCTGACCAGGTGGAGCTTGATCCATTCAGGTCGACTGACTGACAGCCAGCCAGGTGTTGTCCTGTCTCCCTTATATTCCTGCAGGTACAGAGGTTGCCCCCTGCAGCAGGCCGGCAGTAAACTCCTGCAGGTACAGAGGTTACCCCCTGCAGTCTTTCTTTGGCTTGGCTTCGCGGACGAAGATTTATGGAGGGGGTAAAAAGTCCACGTCAGCTGCAGGCTCGTTTGTGGCTGACAAGTCCGATGCGGGACAGGCAGACACGGTTGCAGCGGAAAATTGGTTGGTTGGGTGTTGGGTTTTTCCTCCTTTGCCTTTTGTCAGTGAGGTGGGCTCTGCGGTCTTCTTCAAAGGAGGTTGCTGCCCGCCAAACTGTGAGGCGCCAAGATGCACGGTTTGAGGCGATATCAGCCCACTGGCGGTGGTCAATGTGGCAGGCATCAAGAGATTTCTTTAGGCAGTCCTTGTACCTTTTCTTTGGTGCACCTCTGTCACGGTGGCCAGTGGAGAGCTCGCCATATAACACGATCTTGGGAAGGCGATGGTCCTCCATTCTGGAGACGTGACCCATCCAGCGCAGCTGGATCTTCAGCAGCGTGGACTCGATGCTGTCGACCTCTGCCATCTCGAGTACTTCGACGTTAGGGGTGTAAGCGCTCCAATGGATGTTGAGGATGGAGCGGAGACAACGCTGGTGGAAGCGTTCTCGGAGCCGTAGGTGGTGCCGGTAGAGGACCCATGATTCGGAGCCGAACAGGAGTGTGGGTATGACAACGGCTGTGTATACGCTTATCTTTGTGAGGTTTTTCAGTTGGTTGTTTTTCCAGACTCTTTTGTGTAGTCTTCCAAAGGCGCTATTTGCCTTGGCGAGTCTGTTGTCTATCTCATTGTCGATCCTTGCATCTGATGAAATGGTGCAGCCGAGATAGGTAAACTGGTTGACCGTTTTGAGTTTTGTGTGCCCGATGGAGATGTGGGGGGGCTCTTTTCAATCTTCTTCAGCATGATGCTGAACCAAGCCATGAAAGACCCCAACAATGAAGACGCTGTTTACATCCGGTACCGCACGGATGGCAGTCTCTTCAATCTGAGGCGCCTGCAAGCTCACACCAAGACACAAGAGAAACTTGTCCGTGAACTACTCTTTGCAGATGATGCCGCTTTAGTTGCCCATTCAGAGCCAGCTCTTCAGCGCTTGACGTCCTGCCTTGTGGAAACTGCCAAAATGTTTGGCCTGGAAGTCAGCCTGAAGAAAACTGAGGTCCTCCATCAGCCAGCTCCCCACCATGACTACCCCCTGCAGTAAGCTGGTGGTGTATCACCACATTCACCCACTTCTTTAAAATTGTCCCGGGGGGTGGGGGGGGCAGTAACAAAGAATCGTACCCACTATACAAAATACAATATTTACAGATTGAGATGATCCGGTGGCCTCTGGAGTTTCTGTGACTGTCGTAGGACTGGTCCCTGGTCACTACTTGGGGTGGGGGGGGAGCTGGTGGCAGGGGTCTGAGTGACTGGTGTGGTGCCACGTGGAGGGGTGGCTAAGGGGGCCGGGGTCAAGGTATGAGAGTCGTATTGGATGGGTGGGGGGGCAGGTTTGTCCCCCATGGCTGATGTGGGCCCCTGGTGGTCAAGGAGGTCCTGGGCACCCCATAGCTGCCTGGGGTCTGGGATGTATGCCCGGTCGGTGTCGTCCTGGGCTGAAGGATGCTGTGGAATGGTGGGTGCTCCTGCTAGTGCCAGGTCCCTGGTTGAGATAGTGTCCTCCCTGCCACTGCCAAACCTAATGTAGGCATAGTTGTGGTTTGTGTGTAGGAGGAAAACTTGCTTGACCAGGGGTTCAGCCTTATGTGCATGTACGTGCTTACACAGGAGCACCGGTCCCAGGGACACGAGCCATGCTGGGAGGGACATTCCAGTCACTGACCTCCTGGGGAATGAAAACAGGCATTCCTGAGGGGTCCCGTTGGTAGCCGTACACAGAAGTGACCTAATGGCATGGAGCCTTCCAGACCACCCCGTTTTTGCATTCCACTTGCCCATTGCCTCTCAGGTTATAACTAGTCGTGCGACTAGTCGCGATGCCCCTCGCCATCAGGTACTGGTGCAGCTCATCACCCATAAAGCTAGACCCCCAGTCGCTGTGGATGAAAGCTGGGTAGCCAAACATGGTGAAGATCTGCTCCAGGGCCCTGATGATGGTGGCCGTGGAGGAGTCCGGGCAAAGGATAGCGAAAGGGAAGCGGGAGTACTCGTCCATTACTGTAAGTAGACGTTTCGGTTCGTGGAAGGCAGGGGCCCTTTAAAATCTATGCCGGGGTGCTCGAAGGGCCAAGTGGCCTTTACGACATGGGCCTGGGGTGGGTGGAAGTTTACACTCTGCGCAGACCCGGCAGACCTCGGTCATGTTCCTGACGTCTCTGAAGGTGTACGGCAGATTCTAGGACTTAATGAAATGATACAACCTGGTGATGCCTGGATGGCAGAGGGACTCATGCAATGTCTGCAGCTTGTCATCGTGTATAGACACACAGGTCCAAGAGAGGACATTGGGGGAGTCATTAAACTTTCCCGGGCGGTACTGGATGTTGTAGCTGCAGGTTGCCAGTTCGACTCTCCAGTGCATGATCTTGTCGTTCTTGATCTTGCTCTTGTGGGCAGTGTTAAACATGAACGCTACAGCCTGCTGGTCGGTGAGGAGGGTGAATATCCTGCTGGCCAGGTAATGGTGCCAGTGGCGGACCGCTTCCACAATCGCCTGGGCCTCCTTTTCAATAGGAGGCATCGCTCTCCACCTGGAAAGGGGAGTCCTCATCCACGGCCTGCATCGTGGCATCTGCAATGTCCTGCCTGATGCGTATGAAAGCTGCCTGCGCCTTGGATGGGAGGGGAAAAGTTGTAGCTTGGGCCAGTGGATGGACCTTGTCCGAAAAGCATGGAACCCACTGCGAGTAATAGGAAAATAAGCTGAGGCACCTGCGGAGATCCTTTAGTGTGGGGGGAAGAGGTAGCTCCATTAATAGGCGCATCCGCTCTAGATCAGGGCTGATGACCCGATGGGCCACGACATACCCCAGAATGGGGAGGCAGGTGGTGCTGAACACACACCTCCTTGTAAGTGAGGTTCAGCTCCCTGGCTGCCTGGAGGAATTTCTCCAGGTTGGCATCGTAGTCCTGCTGGTCACGGCCGCAGATAGTGACATTATCCAGATACAGGAACGTTGCCTTCAGCTTGTACCGGTCTACCATACGATCCATCTTCCACTGGAAGACGGAGACCCCGTTTGTGACCCCAAATGGAACTCAGCAGAACTGGTACAGGCACCTGTCCGCCTCGAAGGCAGTGTAGGGCTTGTCCCACGGGTGGATGGGGATTTGGAGATAAGCCAATTTCAGGTCAATCATGGAGAAAACCCTGTAGCAGGCTATCTCATTGACCATGTTGGCTATCCTTGGCAGGGGGTAGGCATTCAGTTAGGTGTACCGGTTTATGGTCTGGCTGTAATCCACGACCATCCTCGGCTTACTTCCCCCTTTGACCACCAGGACTTGGGCTCTCCAAGGGCTGTTACTGGGCTCTATGAAGCGTTCTGCCAGAAGCCACCACATCTCCTCCTTAATAGCGTCTATCTCTGGTGGCGATCGGCTTGCAGCCTGGTGTAAGGTGTGCAAAGAGCGCTGGGTTGGGGGGGGTGTGAAGCATAGTGTGGAGAGGCCACAGATTGGCCAGGGCTGGTAGGTCAGCGCGCTGTGTAGCCTGATTGGAGGTTGGGGTCCCCCTAAAGGCAAGAGTGACGCTCTGCAGATGGCAATGGAAATTCAGGCCCAGGAGGACTGGGGAGTAGAATTTGGGCATGACCAGGAGCCTGAACCCTGTGTATGTCTCCCCTCCCAGAGATATACTGGCCGAGTAGTGCACGAGGATACCAACAGTCTTGTCCTTGGCAGCGAGAAGGTGGTGGGGTGGACTTTTAGTTTCAGAGAGTGGGCCACACTCGGGTGAATGAAACTCTCAGTGCTGCCACTGTCGAACAGGCACTTTGTTACCTGCCCATTGACTTGCATGCCCATGATAGAGTGTCCGAGGTCGTGGGGGATGTTCCTAGTCAGAATGGTAGTAAGCCAGGACCATCTCAGGGTCAGAGTCATTGCTCTTCGGTTGTGTGCGGTGATTTATGGCATCTGAAGGCATGGGGAGCGTCGGTAGGGTAGCCTGGTCCTCGCCCATGTTGACCACGTCATCATCAGTCGTGGGGTGTGGCATACGGCAATTGATGGCATCCAGAGGCGTTGGGAGCATAGGTGGGGCGGCCTGGTCATTGCCCGTGTTGACCATGTCATCCCCATCATCGTCAGAGGGCCTCCATATCGGCCTCTGCCTGGCCCAAGATGGCGGCACCACATGGTGGCCCGCGGCGTTGTTGGACTCCTTCCCCAGCCGCATCCGTCGAGCCTGGGGAAGTGATGTCATCGCGGCCGGCGGAGGTGACTCTCAAGAGTGTCCATTGCTTCTTTGTACTTGGAGAAGTCTTTAGTTCCCTGGAAAGCGTGGAGACCCAGCTTTGATCGGAGTAGAACGAGCTTCTTCCGATCTGAGTCCAGGATGCCATCTGTATGCACCTTGATGATTGTTTCAACCGCATGCTTCCAGATCTTGAAGCGTGTCTGAACTTCCGGTTGGCATGGGTCAACTTCGAGGCTCCCTGCGCTTAGGAATTTTTCCATAGCAGCTGTGGGAAAAAGTCTTTGTTGATTAAATTGTGGTGCGCTGTTAGACAAAACCAGACACATACAAGGTAAAGACTGTACAACAGGCTTTAATCAACAAAGACTTCCATAGAGCCAGGCTGGCTGTTGCTGCAGTAACTCTGAGTGAGACTTCGGAGGCTGGCGCAGGCTTATATCCTGGAGGGTGATTGACACCTGACCAGGTAGGGCTTGATCCATTCAGGCAGACTGATTGACAGCCGCCCAGGTGTTGTCCTGTCCCCTTACACTCCTGCAGGTACAGAGGTTTCCCCCTGCAGCAGGCCGGCAGTACACTCCTGCAGGTACAGAGGTTGCCCCCTGCAGTAGGCTGGTGGTGTAAGACCACTCTACTCCGTAACCCTCAATTTTTCTTTCATCCATATGCCTGTCTAAGAATCTATTAAATGCCCGTAATGTTCTAGCCTCACCACCCCAGGTAAGACATTCCAGGCATCCACAACTCTCTTCATTTAAAAAAAAAACTTACCCCTGATGTCTCCCCTAAACTTCCCTCCCTTCACTTTGTACTCATTTCCTTTGGTGTTTGCTATTCCTGCCCTGGGAAACAGGTGCTAGCTGTCCACAACTTTTTTTTTTAATTAACAGATTTGGGAAAAATTAAGGGTTTAATGGCTTTAGATTGCAGAAAAAGTGGGAAGAGGCAATGAGAACAAAAGGGTAAAAGGGTGGTCACCAGGACAGTATTGATAAGCATGAGTAAACTTGAGAGAATCAAATGTACTTTAGATGTTTGAAAAGGGAAAGATCAGCTAATGTATGTGGGTCCCTCACAGACTGAAACAGCAGACATTATTTTAGTCAATAAGGAAATAGTAAAGGAATTAAACAATCATTTTGTGTTTGTCTTCATTGAAGAAGACAGAAAAAAATCTTCCTGGAAACCAACAGTTAAAAAGAGAAGAAGAGCTGAAAAAAATTAGCTGAGGTCAAAAATGTACTGGAGGAATTTTGGAACTAAACTCCAATAAATTCTCAGTCACCATGACCTGCATTTCAATGTTTTAAATAATACTACTTTGGAAACAGTGGATGTATTTTTTGTTCCCTCACAAAATTCCAGACATTCTACAACTGCTCTCCCAGATTGGAAGAGGGCATTATTTATTTTTAAAACAATGATGGGCAGTGAAAGGAAACTGAGCTAAAGACCAGATTAGTTGCAGATAAATCATAGGAAAATCGTAGGTCAAGATAACATGGCACTTAGAAATGGACAAAGTTAACATGGAAAGGGAAATCATGTTTGACACATTCATAGGGAATTGGTTTTAACCAGCAGAATTAATTAATGGTAATTTTGTGGATGTTTTTTTTCTTGAATTAATTTTTCAGGATCTAGAATCGCTGGCATGGCCAGCAATTTTTTATTTTTTATCTTTTCCTAATTGCCCTGGAGAAGGTGCTAATGAATAGCCTTCTTGAATCCTTTCAAAGAATGATATTCCACAGTGCTGCTGGGTAAGGAGTTTTAGAAATTAAACCCAATGACAAAAATGACCAAGATATTTCTAATCCAGGATGGCATGCGATTCAGAAGCATTGTATATTTTCCCAATTTTCTCAAATCTCTGCAGGTCATCTAGCAGGGTGTAAGGATGGCATCTAGCGGGGTGTAAGGATGGCATCTAGCGGGGAGTAAGGATGGCATCTAGCGGGGTGTAAGGATGGCATCTAGCGGGGAGTAAGGATGGCATCTAGCGGGGAGTAAGGATGGCATCTAACGGGGGGTAAGGATGGCATCTAACGGGGGTAAGATGGTGATGTTGCTTT